>NC_135872.1:12249537-12550370 GCF_031162955.1 Sander vitreus
AATGGGCCACTGACACTCCCTTGAAACAAGCCAATAAACAACAGAGCATGTCGCTGATTAATGTCCTGAGGGGAGCTCTTGAATAAGCTCATATGGGTCATGAGCGGATCTGTTCTTACAGCAGATATGGACTCCTTCTCTCCATTCCTGAGATTAAGGTTTGATGTTGGGGAAAGCTGATATAAGTTTAGGGCTTAGAGATATTTACCAGAATGTTAACCTCAGCGGTAAAAAGGAGGGAGAGAGGAAAAAATAAATAAAAAAAACTGACTCAAGGGTTTGTGTATATTTTGTGTTGGTTGGTTGCCAACCTTTAGATGCCTGGTTTTTCTACTGTAAGGGCCTCCGAGTGTTTACTGCAACATGACTAGAAATCTACAGAGGAACGAACAAGGTTATCTGCCAGCTTAGACTATACAGGAACCAGATGGAGAAGTTGTTTTTGTCTCTCTCACAATCGATCTCCCTATGGCTTCAAGACACTTCTGTTCTCTCAAGAGTTTAGCTCAGCTTGGCCTCTACTATTCTTGTACTTCTAAGCTCCCTAAAAGTCAGTCAAAAATCGGTGCTTTTCTTCCCTACATTTCCTTCTACTAGAGCCTGATGTGTAAACTATTGCTTTGTTTTGTCAAGATTCTTTTTCGCAGACCGACATATATATCTTCTTTTTCCAACTTTCTTTGCAAGTTTCCCTCCACCTCATTCCTTTCCCCTGTTTACGGTTTCTTCTCAGCATTCTTTTTGCTATATCTCACTGTACCCGCTCATTCACCCCCAGTCCAACCTCTCATTTTCTCTATCCTGCTCATTAAACAATGGATTGCATTGTTTCCAAATATTTCTACTTGTAAGAGCTCTCTCTAATGTGCTCTTTGGCCTCAGAGAATATACTTGGTACTTTCAAAGAGGGGCTCATTCTTACTTTCTAATCACCATGGCATTGGCAGAGACATACTGCACACTCACAGTAAGCCTACACACCCTTGGTGAAGGCTTTGTGCACTGTTATGCATTATCTGATGTATTAGAACCTGCAAGACCACACAAATGAATAATGATAAAGAATATCTATATTTTTGTTAGCTGGGCCTCCAAATAGACTTACACAGACCCTTATAAGTGAAATATTAATCTTCAGAAAAGTCCACAATGTCCATTTTCCCTGTTGTTGACCTTCGAGTCCAGCAGTTAATTGTAATCATCCTGTAATTGGGCTGTATGAACTTCATCTTCACTAAACAAATATAGGAATCAAAGAAGAAAAACAAATAGAACGGAAAAACTAGCCCCGATTTCCCTAAATAAGACTAAATGCATAAAACATTATATAGCACATCACATGTATTAACATTATAGATCAATAAAAGGAAATAGCATTAAACAAATCATGTCAAAACAGAATGAAAATATATATTTTAAATTTTTTTTTATTTTATTTTTTATTTTTTTTCCCTTCCAAAACAGAATGAAGAAGAATAGATGCCAGACAAAATATTATAATTAGAACAGCCACTAACTAAAAGCAAAGTTAACACATTTTTCTGAATGCATGAAAATATTCATTAAGGCCTGATGAAAAGTCTTAGAGTTAAGGAGCTTATTCACACCGTATGGTTCATGGTTTAAGGAAACTGACTGCAAAAAAAGAGTCTGCAAAACAAAGCTTTATTAGTCTAGCCAG
The DNA here is from genome assembly GCF_031162955.1 of Sander vitreus. Lineage (NCBI taxonomy): Eukaryota > Metazoa > Chordata > Actinopteri > Perciformes > Percidae > Sander > Sander vitreus. The sequence continues at coordinate 12,251,219 of NC_135872.1, forward strand.
CTGATTTTCCAGATTTTCTGAGTCATCCAAAGGGAGAGAAACAACCTGACTTTTGCAATGTTCTTCAGGCGGTAAAATGTATTTATAAGTTGCATTTCATGTGTGTGATTTAAAGTTAAAATCTCAAAACATCCAAATTTCTTCACTGAGAATGAACAATTTCTGAAACTGCAGTTACTTATAACATATAAAGCCTGCTTCTTTATGCCGATTACTTAAACTGACTTATCTCAGCTCAGCGGGACGAATGAGACATCCACTTCATTTCATTTATCTGAAATCTAAATTCATGTTGTAGGTCAAGGTGGCTAAAGCCAACATCTGGAATAATTCAAAAGGAGAGGACAACCTGAATTATTGGTGCAAACAACAAAACACCAGTATTTTCCCATGCTCATGGGTCAAAAAGGCTCAGCTTACAAAGGCCACATTTACATGATGCGTTCAGGGACTAGCTTCCTGCTTATATCCAACCTGATTTCAAAAGTGTGGAGTTGTTAGGTAATGTGCTATCAGAACATTCCAGTGTGCTTAGTGTAGGGTGTATGTGAGTGTGGGAGCAAGCGTGTGTGTGTGTGTGTGTGTGTGTGTGTGTATCGGGGGACAGATAAACCCTCAAGATGTGATAGATGACATCATGATGTAATGGTATCTCTTTGAATTACTATGTTGGGACATGTAGTACAAGCGTGGGTAAACAACTTTGCACTTGACCTTTAAAACCGTTGAACTGTTAAAACAAAAAAAGGGAACAAAAAGCATTTCCTCTTTGATACGCACACACACGCACGCACACACACACACACCTTCTGAGGGAAATATCTGGCTCTCTAGCTGCTAAATGCACCACTAGATTCACAAGCAAGTCGCTAACATTATCTGCCGTTTGATGCTGTAGAGTGTTTTTTTAGGTGAGAGTGAACTAAAACAGTAAAGTTGTGGGTCGGGCAGCTAAACAATGAGCTGAATATACTGTAAAAGCTCCGTAAAGCCAATGGGAGCTGCAGATTCAGGTGATAATTCACTGTAGGTTCATCAATACAAGTGATACATTGTAATGACTTTTGCTTTAAGTGATTTTTTTTTGGATTATTTAACTGTGTAATCACCAAATAACCTCCACCCAGATTTAGGGTAGACACACTGGTCAATGTGAGGGAGTGTTTTCCTACCCTAAGTAAACGCTGAAGTAAATTTTACAAACACTGCATGTCAATCACACACATTGACACACCCTCACTCAAACTTTGGCCTGATTTTGGAGCAAAAGTGCCAAGGTCAGAGGTGAACGACTGTGGGAACGTGGAGGTCCTGTAGCGTGAAACTGTCACCGTCCTGACAAACTGGCCTGTAACATAAACAAGCTCACACTCAGCTCGGGACAATACCCCCGAGAAGAGAGCACAATGCCACTCCACCACTCCACACTGGGCCTGGAACAATACCATACACGCTGAAACAACATCATAGCCGGGCCTCGGCTAAGCCAACATGGCACTGGGTGAACTGAAGCAACACTATTCGGTGAGCAGCACCATACAATGCCTGCAATGGGAAACGATCCATCATGTGCTGACCACAGCTAAATTCATGTCTCAAAGTGTGGGGTCTTTACAAGATCGGATGAGGTTGACAAGCCCTTGTGAGCACTGTGTGTGTACTGTTGCATGTCCACTGTTCTCCTTCAAGACGGAAGGCAGTTAGGGGCCTTTAAACTCACAGAGAAGCCTACACAATCAAATATACTGGAATGGCACAGGAAAAAAGCATTGGCGTAAAAATTAAATACGTCTTGATTTTTACATTTTGCCCTATTATTTCTGACGTACACATCCATTATGGCAGAACTCTCAAAACCTTAAACCTGTGTTGTTTAGGTGTACAACAATCTAATCTGTTAACAAGTATTTCAATAAACCAATACACCATCAAGGTGAGGCCTTCAAATTGTTTATTTTGTCCAATCAATGGTCCAAAACCAAAAGTTAAATCGATAAAGAATTGCAGATTATCAACTTAATTTTAGTGGTTACACAATATTTCCTGTTCAGAACAGGGCCGATTGTCCCTAATATTTTGTTTGTGTATTCCAGCTGGTTAAGCCTGGTGTTGAGCCTGTGTGGTTTGTATCCTAATAGGGGCTACCTCAGACTGAGGCCTGGACCGCAGCCACTGGGCTATTCATGCTTTGTGACCTGAGTCGCAGATGCCTCTAAATCCTGCATGCTCACTGCTATAAATCTCTCAAGACTTGTAAACACACAACACACATTCACACTCAAAGGCAGACAGACCAACACACACACACACACAGACAGACAATAGCACATAGAAAAAGACACACACTGGATGAATGCCCAGTGACTAGGGCAGAAGGAAACAATTAAAATCATGTGCAGCATTGCATGCATTCAGCCCAGTACATGGAAAATTCCCATCCAGCATCTTGAGGAGAGGAAAAGCAGGCTACAGACTGGTACAGAGCGCCATCTGGTGTTCAGATAGGTGAACTGAAGCTGCTTCAGTCCCTGTATGCTGTGTGAATGATGAAATCATTCAATTGGCGATTCTTTTTCATCAAGTAAAAAGCCGAGCATTAAAGAGCAAGAGGGTGGAGGATAAAAGGCATATATTGATTTTTTTCGAATACTGCTTCCACTGGACAATAAGCTTCATCATTCATTTATGAATTCGATCAAATTAATCCTGAACAGATGGCATGCAAGTCGATAGATGAAAGTGCCCAATACCACGGGCTGAGTGTATGAGACAAGCAGGGTGATATGCAGCCACTTCTATATCAGCAAGATTTATTTTGTGTGTGTGTGTGTGTGTGTGTGTTTGTTCCCTCATGATATCATAAGCCTACAGAAATATACAAAGGCTTTGGTTTGGTTTCAGACATAGGAGGGGCACAATAAAGTCAGCTTCTCAACAAAATATATTTACACATAAGTATAAGTAATATATTGCACTAACTCCACAAAACCCTACTGTTTAGTTTACTTGATAGAGACGTCATACTTTATAATAAATAATCTTATAATTGAATATTGTGTTGGGTGAGGGGTTTATAGTATAGAGTATACTGGTACCTTGAAGCTTATTTCTGTGAGGGCATAATGATAATTGAAGCCAATCAACTACATTATGGAAGCTGGATAGTAAGGACAATGTTCATAAATATTTAACTAATCAAACTGAAACTATAAATGTTTAATTCCACGCCCAATAGAAACTTCAGCTTTCAAAATATACATGGCATTTGGAACCCATTGAACGTTGCCCCTGTGGACGCTTCAGTTTCTACTGGGCTGGCAATATTAAACCAACAAAAAGAAAAGTTGAACACAATATTGTTAGAGACGTGCTGGGTAAAGAAATGATAATAAGAGCTAACAAAGCAGCAGAAGGCTTAACTTAAAAGGTGCACTATGCGTTCCTGCATGATTTCAGTGCGATTTCATTTTTATCTCAAATCATAGGCATCTGTCCTTGATCCATTAGCTGCCTGCCCCCTGAATACACTGTGAAAAAGCCCAGTCTCGGGAGACAACACAGGGGTCGTAAACTTCAAACAAACACTAGGGAGACAGGATCATGGATGTATTAAGATAACTGGATACAGTGTTCGGCGGGATACCCTGTACATTCCAATGAGAGTGCTCAAAAGCGCATAAAGCAAACATGGAGCTCAGCTCTTCCGCGTTGACTGGCCCATGACGTCACAATGGACATGCGCACCAACAACAGTTTGTTTATGTTGTCATAGAAACCGGTAGCAACATGCTCGTTCATGTCTTTCATGTCTCTTACAAGTGGCAAACTCATGAACTCGCCGTTTTCATTGTCTAAAATATTCACTAACGTTAAACATTGTGTTTTCGTTGTTCCTGATCGTTTACATGCTTATCTAAATAAACAATGGATGTATTTAGACAACCAAGGAGATTTAATCATTGTGTCGTGCTACTAGCTAGCGCTAGCTATTACGGTTAGCCTGCAGTTTCGTGAACAGAGCTCATCCATGGCTTCATCCCTCATCCACGTTACAAGCTTTACAGCATACAGCCCTCGGATGTATCATAAGAGAGAACCAAGGTGATGTAATCACTAGCTATGTCTGTAGTAACGTTATGTAGGCATATAGCTAATTATGGTATTACCGTTCTCTTAATACATCCATGCTAGCTACCGCTAATAGCTACTAGCCGATAGCCCCGCCAGCTTGGGAAACGCTTCATACATGACGTTACAAGCATACATACATCCCTCGGGTGTATCATAAGATAATACCATAAATGTATTAATAGAACACATGGTGAATTACAACCATTAGCGCTATCCATTATTACAGCTACAGGACCTCGGGAGAACAGTCACAGTCCCGCGGGTCTGCTTGCGTCCATTATGCACGTTCGTCATATTTAGTTTAATAACTCTGGATTCGGCTACTAGTGGATGTTAAAAATGTGACGTTTTAAACAAGGACCCTTCAATTGTTTGGGCTGGTAAGTTGATGTACCCCCAAACAAATTATCCGCTGAAATATAGAGGTTTCTTTCGCCATGCAAAGTCTATGTGAAAAGTCTTTCTGGGCCATGGGGTGCAGTACCACCGTTATCTGCTAAGCCCATAGTAGCTTTTAGACAAAAATAAAACAAACACGTTCCAGCCAATCACTGACAAGATGGTTGGGGGAGGGGGTGGGGGTTAGTGACAGTCAGTTAGTCATGACAGTTACGGAAACCTGGGTGGAGGGGCCAAGCCCCCAGGAAGAGCGTCAAGTCTAAAAGCCACCATGGGCTTAGCGGATAACGGTGGTACTGCACCCCATGGCCCAGAAAGACTTTTCACATAGACTTTGTATGGCGAAAGAAACCTCTATATTTCAGCGGATAATTTGTTTCTGGGTATATCAACTTACCAGCCCGAACACTGAAAGGGTCCTTGTTTAAAACATCATGTTTTTAACATTTTGAACATGCACTAGAAGCAAATCCAGAATTATTAAATTTGGCATGATGAACGCGCATAGTGGATGCGAGCAGAGCCGCGGGACTGCGCCCGCCCGCTCACATGACTGTTCTCACGAGCTCATGTAGCTAGCTGTAATAATGGATATAGCTAATGGTTGTAATTCACCATGTGTTCTATTAATACGTCCATGGTATTATCTTATGAAGTTATGATACATCCGAGGGATATATGTATGCTGTAAAGCCTGTTACGTGGATGTAACGTCATTAGCGTTACCCAAACTGGCGGGCTATTGGCTAGCTAGCTAGTTGCTAACATCAAGGGTAGCTAGCATGGCTGTATTAAGAGCTATACATAGCTAGTTATATGCCTAGCTACATAACGTTACTACAGACATAGTGATTACATCGCCTTGGTTCTCTCTTATGATACATCCGAGGGCTGTATGCTGTGAAGCTTGTAACATGGATGAGGGATGAAGCCATGGATGAGCTCTGTTCATGAAACTGCAGGCTAACTGCTAGCGCTAGTTATTAGCTAGCTAGCTAGCTAGCTAGCTAGTTGCCCAACATAATAATTAAATCTCCTTGGTTGTCTAGCTAAATACATTTATCGTTTATTTAGCTAAGCATGTAAACGATCGGGAACAACGAAAACACAATGTTTAACGTTAGTGAATATTTTAGACAATAAAAACGGCGAGTTCATGAGTTCGCCACTTGTACGAGACACGAGAGAGGAGCTCATGAACGCGCATGTTGCTACCGGTTGCTTCAACAACACAAACAAAATTGTTGCTAGTGCTCATGCCCATCGTGAGCCAACCAGCGTTATGGGCCAACAATGCGGAAGAGCCGAGCTCCATGTTTGCTTTATGCGCTTTTGAGCACTCTCATTGGAACGTACGGGGCTTCTCGCCGAACACTGTATCCAGTTCTCTTAATACATCCATGGGAGGGGCAAGCTTGCTCTGTTTTGTTTTAAATTTACTTGCAGGAATGCATAGTGCACCTTTAAATAATTAGGGAATTTAAATTCCATATGCAAGTTTTTAAATATCACATGGCAATGAAAGAGAATGAGGCTTGTTCGTTCCACAGCACCATGTGATCACCCTATCTCTATCCTTGAATCTCTTGATAGGAGCAACACAGCAAATCCTGCTCTACCTGAGGTTGAAACATGCACGCAGAGCAGACACATGGCTATTATTATTTTCGTGCACTGAACCTGGCCTGGGAACACCTCGGGATCCCCCAGTCAGAGCTGGTTTATGTGGCTCGGGAAAGGGAAGTTTGGGGTCCCCTGCTGCCCCCGCGTCGGATAAGCGGACAAAGACGGATGGATGGACTGAACCGATAACCTGGGCCTACAACTCTTTATTTATGTTCATTTTCTGTGTGCGAGTTTCTCTCCTTCAAAGAGTTTGTTATTCCTTTCCCACCTCCTGATACAGCACTTAGTTACTGTTGTCCACAGCCTTGCCTTCTCTCTCCTCCCCCTCATCCTCCTTCCACAGTCTAGGGGTATGTGGGTGAGACAAAACTACATGATCTATTCAACCGCTGTTACTTCCCCCCATCTGTTGCTCAACCTTCAGCGCATAGATATGTTTTGCAACATTTCCACTTTCTTTGGACAGAGCAGCTCTCCCACCCCTAAGTGGGATACCTGCTGGTTGCTATATAACCTATATAAATTAAAGTGCTATATAAATACATTTTGATTGATTGATAAGTAATGGTGTCTGTCACTACTCGATGTGAGTCGAGTGCAGATGTGAGTTGTGCATGCTCAGATTTAAACGGTTTAAAATAACGCATAAGGCATAACGCCAAGGGATCCGGATCTGGGCTGCAAGTAAGGTAGGTGTGAGTTCTCTTAATACATCCATGGCGCGAGGTGGTCGCGTCTGTGTCATGCTGAAATCCATAAAATAATAAACTTTTCTCATTACAAACAATAACAGAAGATGGAAATAATTTCAAAAACGTTTAAGCCATCTATGATTGATTGCTAACGATCCAGGTATTTTTTCCAAGTGACAGCCTTTGTCGTGTTTGATTGCTAACTTGTAGCCAGCAGTGAACGAACTTCGTCTTGTAGGTACATTTATTGTATTGACATTACAGAAGTCTCTCGTTAGCAAGTTCTTGTAGGCTACTTCAGCCTCTAATCTAGAACTGACATCAGGGATTATTGTCGCAAAGTGACGCAAGCACAACTCACATCTGCACTCGACTCACATCGGTTAGTGACAGTGTCAACCAACCCACCCGATTATTGCACCTCATGCCACTGGTACCATGACGACTGCTTAGGCTCTGCTAAAGCCCAGACCCACTAGCCCACCCTCCCTCATTGCCCGGATAATACAGCTTTTACATGTTTTTAGTGGAACAGCCGTTCCAATGAATACTGATGATTCTTACAGTGAACAAATTAGCAGATTCTTCTTTTTCCTGTCTACAGGAAAATGTTTGAGATTTTTTTACATATGTTATAATGGCTAAAAACAGAAAATTGTGCTTTTTTACCATTTACTCAACAGGATTGACAGTGACCTAGTTGCACACTTCCCTCATGCCCCCTCCTCACTAGTCTTCCCGGGTCTACAGCAGCCAGCAGCATGCAGCACTGGCTGGAAGGTGGGGGTCTGTCTGTGTTGTAGGATCAAAGTGGGGGCTTGTGTGTTGGCATGCTTTCCCAGCATGTTAGAAATGGTCTCTAATACCCTGGCTAAACAGGCATTTGGTGCTGGAAAGAGATATTGTATGAATCCTCTGATTCTTGCACAGTTTATTTTCCCGTGCAGTAAACTAGACACACTTTATAAATAAATTCAATTTGTACATTGAGAAAGCCGCTCAGTGTTTTTAGCCACAGACATTTGTGCCATAAGGATATGGTTCAACACCGTTCCCAGGATAAAAATGCCTTCAAATATCTCGATTTGTGCGGCCAACAGTCCCACACCCAAAAGATATTCAGTTCTCCTCACAGTGGAGAAGCTGGAGAAAATGGCTGAAATGATTAACCAATAATCATAACTGTTGATAGATTTTCTGTTGATTGAATCATTCATTATAGCTCTAAATTGCACCAAAACTTTGAAAAGCAACAGAAAAGAAGCTAAAATGCATCAAAGAAGCAGAGCTACGTCATTGTGCCACTATCATCGCCAGTATCAGCATCACCAGGGACAAAACAATCATATTAAGAGGCTTGAAGGAGTGTAGAAAAGCCTTAAGTGGCCACAATATGATTGCAACATAAAGCTTCATGTAGCTTAGCTAGATTAAACATCCCACAGATTGTACACAGTGCACACACCCACCCCAGCTCCTATCAACACTGTCCCATCATTCTGTCCAGCTGGCTGGCAGCTGTAATTCCACAGCTTTATTTCTCTAACACATCCTCCATGGAGCACTGTACAGTTACTGTACCAAAGGTCATTGCCTGCTGCTGCTTTCTCTCCCCCCTCAACATGCAATTTGTCTGACCTGGTTTGAAGCTGAGATCACCCATAATCCAGCAGATCTGTCCAGACCACAAGACTCTATATCCATGGTTTCTCACTATTTATAGAGGAAGCACAAGTAGCTGAGAGAAGACTGGAGTCATGCACACAAACACGCCGACACATACAGTACAGTTACAAAGACACAAGCAGGTACATTTACCCACACACATGCACAAAAGCATTTAAAAAAAGGTGACAATAAGCAAAACAACTTTAACAACTCCAAACTAATGTTACGGTCTACGAGTGGACTTCGACTCAGCCTTCTCTGAAGAGCAATGTTGCATCGGTCAACACACTCCTGTCTGTCAAGGTTGACAAGTCAAGTTTGTTTATATAGTCTTACCAGCATGGCACCTTTGAGACAGAAAATAAGCATTCCAAGACCAAACCGGATCTACAATCAATAACAAATGATGCAACAATATCTCAAAGGATTAAACCACTGCACAAGCAACAACGCAACACCAACCTCAAACAATAATGGATGAAACATTTTAGGGCCAATGCAAACAAGGACTTTATTACCATAAGTGTCCATTCATATATTTCAGTCTTGACAGATTTAAAAAGCAGTGCACAAGCTTTACAACCTGTATAACAGAGACCTTATGCACCTCCCATGAATAAATTAAATCCTGAACAAGCAATGTGATCTATATCTGATGTCATCAACGAGGGCCTGGAGACACTCCCAAGCTTTCCATGTGGAGACAGAAATGGGTTTGGGTTATTCTGGGAGGAGGCCAGATCCAGGAAGCCATTTCACTTAATTAATCACACATAAGTGTTTATTACAGGGGCTGCAGAGTCATCCTTAATGTCCATAATTAGCTAAGTAAGTAGGTGTAAAAAAATTAGGAGCAGCATAAAACATCCACAGCCCTTTGCCTTCCTCAGAGAAAAACAAGTTAGCTTAAGTTTCGTAACTACAAAAGCTCTCTCTCATTTCTTTAAAGCAGTCAAAGCTGCACAATCTGGATCAAAAAAATATTCTGTCTGCTGCACAGTGAAAAATATATTTAACCCATTTCCCAAGTTGCAATTCCACTTTCCTAAACCAAAACGAGATGGTTGCTCATTTTGTAGAATGAGAGGCTGGAAAAATAAAAATGCAGTATTATGTATGAAAATATCAAATTTTCTGAGAAAATAACATTAACTAATAGATAGTCTATATCCTTGATGTTCCACTTCCGGGATTGTTCTGGTGCCGCAGGAAATTCCGCCGGATGCATGTCTTTTTGCTGATGTCTGTTTCCTTACGCTTTCTTTGCATTGGAAGTTTAAACTCCAGTGGATTTATGAGGACTATGGTTAACTGCTCCTCAGGAGGGCTGGGCATCGTACAAAATCTTATGATCTGGTGCCAATTCCGATACCTCAGTTTCGATGCCGGTTCCTTAATACTTTTTTCGTTACCATATGTTTTAAAATCCATTTCAACGTCAACAAAAATACATTAAACACAAAACTTTCATTGTCTACCTTAATTGTGAATAAAAACAGTTATCAAAATAAAAAAATTCTGGTAACACTGCTCACTCAAGAGTAACATTAATAAAACAGGTTGTGTTTTTCGATACTTAGAATTGGTATCAATCCGAACTTTAAAAATTAACAAAAAAAAGAGAAACCTTTTTGCCACAACGTTAACATATTATAAATAATTAATAAACAAATGACATTGTGTACAGGCTAATATTGAACCAACTAAAATGCAAAGGAATGTAAAGAACAGACTTTTTAGGTCAAACTGCATAATGACACAAAAACCTTTAACAATAAACTTGGTGACTGCCCTGTTGTCAACATTGAACTAATGAAGAACTAACTTAAGTGCAAAGGAATGTAAATGAATTGCCTTGTTGCTGAAAGGTGCTGTAGAAGTTGCCTGTCCTTACAACCTCAGCCTGTCAGTCAGTCATCAGGGTACAGAAACCACTGTTGTGCCTGCTTGTCTCAGAGGAAGTGTAAAACAGCACGCAACCGCTTTCGGCTCGCCATTAATATCATATCGCAGCAAACGCTGTCTGCGTGAAGTTTTGAAAAACTGTAACCACTTTATCGACATTGCCGTGACACACTGTGACTTCAACAAAACTGCAGAGCCGACGTAGTTTGCTCCGTCCGCACCTCTGCACGCGGGTGTGTGTCGGTCAGAGCTCCACTCTGTGTCAATATGCAGAGAGAACAGATAAGCTTGCACTTAAGCGCTCAGACGCTTGTGGAACCGAAATTTGGCACCGAAAGATGAATTATTTTTCGATACGCATAGGATCCAGGTATTTTTTTCGGTGCCATAAAAGTATCGATGTTCGTGCCCAGCCCTACTCCTCAGATCGATGCACGGTAAATTAAGATTGTGATTGGTTTAAAGAAATGCCAATAAACCAGAGCATGTTTTTCTCCCATCCTGGAATGCTGTGTGGAGTAGCCAGACCCTCGTCCGCAGCGTGTGGAGAATGGTCTGGCAAAGCGAGACTAACTAATAGATAACTAAACCTGATAATTAAACATAGAAAACAAATCACTTACCATCTCTGTTTACATTTAGAAAAACACAGTCACAATTTGGAAAATGGGTTAAAAAAATATTTACTGCACAGCAAATATTTATTTTAATCTTCATGGACAAAGGAGTCTTTGAGGATTCGGGAAATATCTTGAAATATGCAGTTAATGTTCATTTGGCATTTACTGTACATTCTTTACTACATCATTTCATCCCTGTAGGCCGTAGATGTGGACAAAATCTCTGGAATCTGCGCAGCACCAGCCTGCATGACAAGAATATGTTGATCTTTTGAGAGTAACGCTTAATTCAAGTTAGGGTAGAGGGCTAACACAATGGACTAATTACATAACACAAAGAAATCCCTCTCTGTCTTTATCCAGCTGCCCAAGACTGCGCTCCTTTCATCCAGTGAGGGAACATGGTGACGAGAGAGAGAGAGAGAGAGAGAGAGAGAGAGAGAGAGAGAGAGAGAGAGAGAGAGAGAGAGAGAGAGAGAGAGAGAGAGCTCTATGGAGTTTGCCCACCTCTTTAGCTCTCTTGGTATGTGTGCATGTGTGTGCATTTGCAGGGTTTTCCCTGCCATTATAAGGCTTAGGCGCAGCACCCAAGCCGTTTTTGGTAGCACCTAAGCCAAATGAATGTAAAATCTTGTGAGCATCAAAACTAATTAAATGACTTGATTAAATGACTCAGATCGAATGATTGTAGCTGGTCCCCAATGGACTTCTTTAGCTTAAGTTTTGTCTTTAATTATCTGCTCCAGGAAGGACCGCTTTACTTCCCACAAAATACATGCACCTACAGTACGTCTTTCACAAACCTAGGGAAAACTGTTATGGGAGCCCAACCCCTCCCTGCAGACATAGAACCCTATTTTCAGCCGTGACCCCATAACCTCAGAAATATTGGGGCAACGTAACACAGAAAAACATTCAAGCCCACTCCTTTAACTGTGATCACAGCTTGACCTGCATATTCAGGGTGCCTTGAAAAACAAATGAGGTAACTGCTAGGGACATAAAAAGGTTCTGTGGCCTTTGATGAGAGATGCACATAAATCCCCAGTTAAACCAGAATTTGTGTTTTTTAAAGGATTAAACCAACTTTAGAGGTGTTGGTAGGTTGACAGCCGGTAACTGGTAGTTCTAGGGAATAAGCGTTTTTCCCAAAATGTCAAACTATAGCTTTAAGTGTGTGTGCCAATAGGCATTAGCATTTATTTTTTTAATGTACTAGCACATACTATTAAAGGCTTTTTATTTTCAACCATCTACTGTATATAAGTGTCTGGGATTAGATTTGTTTCATGCCACACAATGGACGAGGTTATTCCTCCTTTTTAAAGTTATTATTGGATTTACTTTCACATAAAATAAAGTGTACAAAATATACTGTGGATATGCACATTGGGGCAATAAACTAGCAAAATATTGTTCAAGGCAAACATTTTGCAAGCCCTGAGGGTATTGAGAGATGTTATTCTCTCCAAGCAGGAGGCCTTCCTCTTCTAGAGGAGGGGGGTGGCAATGAGGAAAGGACTGTCTGCGCTTTCAAAGATTTTGTCTTAAATCAGTGGATCTGCTGGAATTAGAGGTCTGTCTGAGCCCAAGCCCCTCCTCCCCCATCCCTGACGTGAGAAAGGTGTGTGTGTGTGTGTGTGTGTGTGTGTGTGCGTGCGTGTGTGTGTGTGTTGATCAGAGGGGGTCTTCAACTGTGGGACCAGAACAAAAGGAGCTGCCACATTGGGCTCATAAACACACCCTTTGGCAAGTCAACCGCAAATTCAGTTTAGCATAAATCAAAAATACCAGGCAGTGTGTACTGCTAAACCTGCAAAGCAGCTTTCTCCCTCTCTCATCTCTCTCTCTGTCCCTCTCCTCCACCTTCCAAAAACACTTCACACAAACAGGAATTAATACCACTGCTAAACAGTCCATTTCCTCAGAATAACAACATGGCAGGTCATCAAAAGTGGTTAGGCTTAGTTGTTTTGTTTGTTATTAGAGGACTCATTAAGTGGTACAGGCCACAGCTAACACCACGCTAAAGCCAGGATAAAACCAATATTTTGGTCACTGCAAATAAATTAGGACAATTTTAACTGACAAAATATAATTAATCCAAAATGCCTAAGCACCGAGATTAATCATCAAAACATATTAACCATGAATATAGATTTTTAAGTCCTGACCACTTCTTATACTAAGGCTGGTTCAGAAAGAATTGACAATAACATGAATACTGAATCAAATTGAGCTACATGCTGTGACCTGAATCCAAATCACACCGCACCACATTAGCAATAACAACAAAAACTGCATGGCATACTGATAGTGCTGACACTGATTTTAGCTAATATAAGAAGATGATGTTTATGTCAGCAGATGGTTGTGACAGACCACTGGTCTGTGTGAGGTCTCCCCTTTAGCCAGCCCCATTCCTTGTGATATTCCTATGGTGATATTATTAAATTGTTTATACAAATTCTTGACTTGCTCTTCTCTGTGCATGTATGCATGTGGTTGAAGGGCTGGATTGGTGAATACTTGGCTATTGTTATGTTTAAGTGTTAATGAGTTCAGGGTGTTTCATTGTGCCATTAAATGTAATCCACTTGATTAAACATGCATTGGATCTCGACGACGTTCTGACTCAACCACAATGTTTGCAATGCTTATGAAGAGGTGGAGAGGAGCAGATGGCAGTAGAACAATACCATAAGCACTAGTATGGGAGGACATATGACAGCACGCAGCTCAACGCAGCATAGAAAAAGAAGCTCGCTGGGGTCTCATAAGCTGTATGAATGTCCTACCTGGACTCCCTGTAGAAGCCGAACACATCGCTCCTTGACATCGTCATAGGGACACCGTTTGGACAGCATGAGGAGGTGAGCCAGGATGTCATTTAGGTCACTCTTGGGAGGGCTTCCTGAGGCTGGGGGGGCCAATAATGGTATGGGCCTGATGGCCTCCACTTTCCTCATGACGTCCTGGCAGATGTTCTCCATGGCTTTAGTTCTGGAGATGGCATCCCGGCTGCCCAGCCGGTCCCATCTCCCCAGAGACTCCTGGTCCTGCACTTCCATCTTTTGATGTAGGACTAATGTTTGTGCTGTCTTACAACAGGCTATGCAACAAATAACACATGAAACAGTCTATGTTTTACATCACAGCATAAAAAAAACAAGCTTTAACAATATGTTTTATGTTATTCTAATGGGGAACTGGGTAAATATTTCTTGAAATCACATGTGAAACTGTTAACAGATCAAAATGACAGGAGGGTCTGTTTTTAAGTAATCCAGCAAATTAAATACCCAATAAATCAAGGTGTTTCATCACAATGATGCAAAAGATCATATAAAAATTCAATATTGCTTCAAAGATGTATTGATTTGCAACACTGCCCACAATAGCCTAACGTTAACACACTGATATCACATCGATATTAAATGCATAGGTATAAATGGTTGACAAATATGCTGTATATTGTCACAGGGTATTGAATATTGACCGACCCTATACTCAGTAAATGTCTTGTTCACAAGAAAAATAATGTGATGATGAATTACATTTTTATGAATGATTTTTATCAATTGTTATGAGTTTATGTAAAGACTAAAACAAAAACAAATATCAGCCGATATATCTGTTATTTGATTTCTAAACTCTCAAATATCGATATCAGTACTGGCCTCAAAAAGCCAGTATCCATCGGGCTGTGGCAATGATACAGGGATTTAAACACAGATCATGCTGATAACAATAGGATTTTTGGTCGGTTACCAACTTCTAAGAAAAAAGCCTGGTTAACGTACTGAGAATAGTACTGATGTCTCAAGCCACCATAATCTGCCAATCAAAGTGTCATATAGCTTTTGCAAACGAAAATGAACCCACGTTGGTTTATGGTTAATGACTTTATAACCTAAATTTTAGACATATCATGACTGAAAATGTACACGCAAGTGGTCAGTATAGTGAGTCCATCAATCCCTGGCTTCTTTCGTGTCAAGGCTTTCAAGCTGCCCGTTAACAAAGACACGAGTAAAGTACAACAGAACCACGGTCAAAACAACATTCTTACACACAAACCTATCACTGTGGACCAAAAACAAAGAGTGTCATTCTGAAATACTCACTTTATCCACATTATTTGGTGCAGGTCTTCCGCCACGGGACGCCTTACCACAGCACTGACCAGTAACGTCAGTCCCAGAGTAGAAAAGATAGGAGGCAACAATTTGATGGTAAACATTTGATTGGCAGAAGGAGCCGGCCAATGAGAGGAGTCCCTGGGCATTCTCGGGCGGTGCCGTGTGGATTCTGACAAATTTTAGTTGTCATGCTCGCGGGGGAAGGTTTTATGGGAGTTGAATGCTCTTCGTTCTGTGTGTGCTCTTGGAGGGTAGCTCTTAAGAACTACAACTCCCATTATGCACTCCGTGGGCAGCAGCCCCCCCCCCTTCTCTTGTTTATCAGAAATAGCTAAGACTGGCCGAGGAGAGAGGAAGATGTTGTACATTTGATCCGCTTTAAACCTCATTTGTATTTAACTAAACTGCCAAACTTGCCACATAAACGGCCAATATCAGTTAAACAATATAGTACACAACTATCAATGTCAACATGTCAAATTGAAAGAAGTTAAAATTGGATTCTGGTGTGCCATGTAATGCAAGTCTGTTTTGGGGACAAAGGTGTTTTGCTAAATGAGAAGAAAAAAAACTAAATCTACATAAGATGCCTTAATCTGCAAAAGAAACACAAATACCAATGCAGGTTTTACAGAAAATAGCCTGTTTCCTTTCTTTCAGTGCAGCACACCTGCCACACTGTAGGCATGTTGCCTTTAGCTGCAGTAGGCTATTTGCATACTGCTGTGCAAATGTTTACAGGCTGATTGATTGATTACTGGCTAAAGACACTTTACTAACCCCTAAGTGATCAAAAAAATGGCATCATCTGTGTTTTGTTGTTGTTGAAAGTGGGCATATCTCAGCATAATATATATACTCCAACTTCCCATGTTGCAGACTAAGGGGTTCTTTCTTTATCACATCAAGTCAAGGCTATAGCTACTACTGAGGTCACATATATATATTTTTGGAGATGTATGTGTGGTTAATTCAAGAAAAGTGGTCACAGGGTGTATAATATGTGTTTTTTTGGGGGGGAGGGACTGTTTTCTTCACTTACATGCAAAAATTCTTTGTAAAATGTTACATTCTAAAAAATAAGGCCTTTAGTTAAATTTTCATCAATATGTCTGGAAATTATCACATACTATAAATGTCTAAATGCCTACATTTGCTTAGTCATTATTCTAACCAAACCAGGCAAAATACTTTCAATCTATAAAAGCTGCATGTAGGACTTGTGACCCTTAAATCCTGCTATAGCCCTGCTTTACATTTTTGCCGACAATTTTGCAAGGTTTTAGATTTTTGACTGGTTGTAGATTTTCTTGAAAGGTGAGCGTATTACAAACAGTGAACATTCACAGAACTTAATGTAACACAGATCACTTTTGTAAGCATCCTTATGGGAAGTAGCCAGCTTGCCAACATGTAGGCTACACTTGTATCAAATATGAAATGTCTTTGAACATTTAATCTGGATGTTATTCGTTTTCAATATTTCAACATTTTTATTTTATCTTGCTAAAATGTGTGTGTAGGCTTAGATTGTTTTTGGCTACTATTCTGATCAATTTCACTTTTTCCTTCTATCTAAAGTATATACAAGTGTCAGTTGGTGTCTCTGTGACAGAACCTTCATCAGATATAAGAATTCCTTGAAACATTGAGCGTACATTATTAATACATTGACAAGTCTGGAACACTATGGAGGGGGAGGATGAAACAGTGCGCAGGCGGAACCACTGTGATGAGAGCGGCGATGGCGAAGAGGAGGGAAATTTAAAAAGGCCGGACTGGTGACAGGCTCGAAGAAATCAGTTAGCTAACGTTACATAAAAACACAAGCAGCCTCAGAATATTAGCTAGCTACATACAAACATATGATTCGTTTCGAAACGAGTATCAACCTCAGCATCACAAATGGAGACCTATAACGACCAGGTAATGTTCGCAAATCAGCCGTTAGTTACGAATGTGGCTAACACGTAGCCAAGCTTTAGCAATGTTTACTTTCGCTAAATTGTCGTTAGCTGCTAGTTATCTGCAGCTGCTTTTCTACTGGTTTTGTTACGCACGTTTATCTACAGTAACTTAAGCGAGGGCGGTTGCAAAGGGCGTTACTGCTTTATGCTAAGATAACTAATTATGTCAACGTTATTTGTAACGTTAAACAAAACGGGTTGTTTTCGATTGCGTAACGTTAGCATTTTTTAAATTCCTAAAGCTTTAAGGAGCAAAACGGTGGGCTTGTTTGGAAGACAGCCCTCTTGATGCAGAAGGCTGGTGTAACGTTACAGTAGTTGATCGTCAGATATTTTACCAATAGCAATGTTGATCAGTTAACGTTAGTAATTTAGCGTTAAGTCTTTTACACAGGAAACATACTGAACTTGTCTGGTAACGTTACCAGCTCCACACATGTAGCTAGCTAAGAATTGTAAATTGAATATATTTATTATATTGGTATTGGGCTAGTCAAACAAAACAACACAACCAAGACCTCACCTTGGGCTGTGGGGACTTTTTTCTTATTAAAATATATATATATATATATATATATTTTTTTTTTTTAACTGTATGGACTAAACAATTAATCGATAATACTCATGCGTTGCAACCTTACAGTGTCTAAAAACAAAATTAAATGAAAGCAACCATCTCCTTTTTGTCTGTAGACTTTAGACTCACCCTCCAAAAACAGCTACATTGGGAGCTATTACCAGCCTCCAGACCGGATAGCAATAGCAAGACAGCTGGAGTTCCCTGCCCACTCATCCATCAGCATGGAGCCGCGGATGACCAGCCCTCGGGTGTCTCAAACCAAACTTAATATTGACAGCACAGGTATGCACCCATGATGTCAAGCTTCTTGTCTAACATAATGTTTTTTATGGCCACCTTCTGCTGGAATTATTAGGTATGCCTTTCTGTTCTTTTAACTCCTCTTCAGCTGTTGTTGATGCACTGAAGACCCTCCAGGAGAAAATCAGACGATTGGAGCTGGAAAGGAAGCAAGCAGAGAAGAGCTATAGTCAGTTCTCCCATGATGCTCAGAGACATCAACAGGTCACAGCATCTTACATGGTGCCCAGTCAACCTGCTGCCAGCCTGCCTGAGGCAGATAAGCCTAGCAGGAAAGGTATGTGATGAAGTGTCCAAAGGGAGAAGCCAATGCAAAAGTATTTTCTGTAGATGTTTTTTGATTGTTATATCTGTGTTTATGATAACAGAGCTGGACTCAAAGCTGCAGTCTGCAGAGTCTCGCTGTAAGGTTCTTGAGAAGCAGCTGGACTACATGAGGAAGATGGTTGAAAATGCTAAGAAGGAGAGGAAAGCCCTCATGGAGAATCAGGTAGTCCAAAAGGCTACAAACTCACAATTATTAAATGTAGACCCTATAAGACTATACGCCTAATATGATATAGAGAAATTATTTTCTGGGAAACATTCCATTACTTCCTAGTTTTGGAGGTACTGTAAGTGGCATAAATGCATGTTACTAAACTGCAATATAATCTCTGTTTACCTCCCCACTAGGCTTCACTACAGAAACAGCAGCCAAGTAGCTCAAACACCCAACCTCAGCAGGAGAAGCTGGAGAAACTTGAATCAGAGTGTCTCAAATTGAGTAGGACTCAAACTCTGGCAGAGGTATTTTACTATAAATTAATTTAACTTAAGTCTAAACACTTATCATCTTCACAAGCTGAACGATAAGATTATTTCAATGCAATTTTGCTTTCAGACAAAACTTGCCATTCTGGAGCAAAAACTACTGAAAGAAGAGCATGAGCGTAAACTTGTGCAGGAGAAAGCAGAAGAGGTCAGTCCATACACACTTCATCAGCTCAACAATGACACAAGAATCCACATTTTCACTTTGTATTTAATCAAAATATAAAAATGGTTACATAAAACTCAATGTCTAATAATGGTTAAATGCCAAAAAAGAATCTTGAAAAAAAGAGACAGAATTTAACCATGCTATTATTGCCATGTCCACAGCTGCAGAAGGAGTTGGAAATCAACTTTCGATTGTCGGGGCCAACTACTGAAGAAACAAAGCCAAAGAAGAAAACAAAAAAGACCACCAAGGTGTTTTTCTTACTGATTAAGCTAATTAACTGCCTGTATTTAGTTGATGAGTGATGATGAGTTGATAACAGCTGTCTTCTACCTCAGAAAACCTCCAGACTGAATGAAGTGGCATCACCAAGCGGCCCAAGGCACACAAAAATGCCCTTTGTTGCAGGAACGGTAAGTCAGCACTAACTCTCAAAACATGTAATATTAACTCTTTCCCTTTTTGTTGATTCCTTTTGATTTTCCCTACCTGTCACAGTCGACAAGCCCGAGCCATTCGGTCCACGCTAACGTACAAGGTATACTTCACATGATGAAGCACCATCAGCCCCAGCTGTGTGAACGAGTGAGCGCTCTGCACAGGTCTGGTTGTGCAGCCAAGAAAAGCCTCCAAAAGGACTTTGCTACATCTTCCACCACTTTTCACAACCCTGACAAGGAGCCCAACCGAGCAGATCAGTCACTGGGCTCGCTGTCGGACCTGCTCATGGCTCTGCAGGATGAGCTAGGACAAATGAGCTTGTGAGTAAGCTTTTTCTATTGTTTTGTTATGAGTTATTGTTTTACACATTTAGTAATGTGTGTGTGTGTGTGTGTGTGTGTGTGTGTGTGTGTGTGTGTGTGTCAGTGAACATCAAGAGTTGGCGCATCAGATAGATGCAACCCAACATCATGAGCAGAGGCGGGATCTGCAGAGAGAACTGGAGAGGTTGGTTGCCAGGATGGAGGAGAAGGGAGCTCAGATCACTAAGCTCCGCAAACACCAGCAGACGGTATGTGAACCATCACTCAGTACAATGCAGAGGCAGGCTTTGTAGATGTGTGAAAGTGTTGTATGCCAACAGAAATGTAAGTATGTCCAGTGTCTGTTTGTAGTGTCAGTTGATCTCCATCCCTAATTGTGTAGGTGTCTTATGTTTTCATGTCTTCGACTCTTGCACAGGTTCATAAATGGACCCAGAGTCAGCCGTGTGCTGAGGAACACGCAGCAAAGAAGTTGAGTGGGATCAAGCCACCTGTTCCCTCTCTTGTTAAGGCTAAGAAGAAAGGAAAGAAAGGTGGGATCACTCACAACAACCTGCAGCTTCTTAGAGAGACCCAGAAATTCAGAAACAGCCTAAAACAGGACGACCTCTCCTGGGAAACATGAGGTACTCTGAAAGACCTTTCTGTGTGCAGGCTTTGATGCTACAGCTGGTTGAACCACAAGACTCCCCTTGCTTCCTGGCAGCCTGTTTTTTTTTTCCCTCTCTTCAAATGGCCTCTGGGACATTTTCAGTAACAAATGTAAAGAGGGAATAAAGTGTTTTTGTGTTTCACACAGGACTTGATTATGTGTTACTCATAAAACCTCTTAAGCACTGGGTGATTAACTTTAAATCTTGCACATACAGGGTTATTCTAGGTAGAGGGTGTATAGTGTATGAATCATGACCTTAACCTGTCTTATCTGAAATTAATTTTTTATTTTTAATAAAGCTTAATCTCATTACATATTGTAAATAACATTTTTTCTTCACATTTTACTTCTGCCAACACAAATGTTTTTCTCTCTGTCATTGACTCCATACTGAGAACCACTAGGTGGCAGTGCTCATCCTGTCTATTTTACAAATGTGAAGGCTTTTACCCAACACACCGTACAGTTGCAAGTATAATAAAAGGACATAACTTTATAATGTTAAAGTATGAGCATCAAGCTCATACTGTCTGTCTGTAATAGAGATGGTCCAAATGCTTTGTGAACTCTGTTACAGCAGCTGGCTGGACAGCTGCGTAAATGTAGCCCTGACCACAGGACCAACGGATGTGGTTTTCATCGCTGTGCACAAGTGGGAGGAGCGGCTTTTTGCCAAAGGACTTTGCTATTTTACACTGCCAAAACACCTCAATTCTCTTTAAATTCAACTATGATGGCTATTACTCTTCTTAATTGTAGGCTTTTTGCTCTCGTTTATTCGAGTCAGCCACCTTTTTATGGGATGAATAACCACGTGAAACTGCCTCATAACATTCTTGCATTATCATGTGTGTTATCAGGTCTCAGTTAACATTTGTATTGTCTCATCAGGTCACATTTTTGATGCACAAGAAGCATTTTTTACCTTAAAAGCTAATCTCAGTCACTCCCTGTAGCACCAACTCTACAGTGATTGTTTGCACAGAAATGGTTGCGATAACAACTAAAATTAAAACTGCAACATCCCAAACTGCCCTGTCTAAGGTTCTGGGTCATGTGGGTCAAAAACGGCCGATTGTTATCCGCCCTCTGCATTCAGCCTTTCCAGTTTATTATCTAGCTAAAATTGCTTGGTCCTGGTATTCCTGGCATGACTCGGAGTTCACGACATGGTTGAATGGATTGAGGTGGCATATATGAGTGAGAGAGAGAGAGAGAGAGACTAAACCTATTGCATTGTTTCTATGTGCTCCCATATTAGATTACAGAGCATGACTGGACACAGCAATCAGGTTAGCTGAGGCAAGTCAAGACTCCTCCATGCCCACATACAACATCTCTCCTGACCCTGCAGTTCTGATACCTTGTGACAGCACACCCACCTTTTTGCTTGGTGTTGAATAGCAGCGGTGTGTTCGGAAAGCAGTGTATGTAGGAGGGGTGGGGAGATGTGAGTCTGTGTAAAGGGGTTTGTTGTGGATGTGTGAAAGGATTGCGTATAAAGAGCTATCATCATGTAACTATAACGATATGTCGACCCATTCATTTGCCTACAGTAATTCTTTGAGGTGTTACAAGTTTACATGAAGAAAAATTGAAAAGTAACATTCTCAGTGTGAATACAAGTTTATTGGTTATTAAAATGTTGGCTGGCTGAAGGATTTTCCACCTTAGTGAAAGACCCCATAGGAGATGTTCTTGATAGAGCAGCACAAGCTTTTCTATTTCTGTCCATTAACAGCAGATACTGTGAACTAGGGTTGCAGATTGTTTTTAATGGACACATGAGAGAAATAATGGTGTGGTTGTCAAAAAAAAAAGCATTCTCTCCTGAAACTCTCTTTGGTTCTAGGAAACTGGGCCACTGGAAGAATAACAGTCTGCTTAGCACAAACATACTGTATTGTACTGAACTATACGGACCCTGTTTCTTGAGTGTACACACGCACACTACATTTTCCTTTAGAGCTACCAGTTTGTGCTACATAAGCAGAATCTTGCTGTGACCTTGGAAACTGACCATGTGTCCTGTCAGGAGCATGAAAAACAAATAAGTTGTTTTGAACAGAGGGGTGTTTTTTTTTTTTTTTTGTTTTTTTTGTTTGCACATGGCTGCAATAAACTTTGCACCTCTATGCTTTACAAAAACATGTTGATTTCTATCATACACAGAAAGTAGTCAACATCAAGACAAAGCTAGAAATGATGTGTACAGTGATTATCATAACCAAAATAGGAGATCAGTTCAAGTGTTAGTCCACTCCTTAAACTTTATTATATACAAGAAAATATATGTAGACTTTATGAAAGGCTGTGGCCATACAGTTGATTGTAGGGCTATTAGTTTGTGTATGGCCAAAACTTCCCTCTATATTTTCAGGTAGAGCAGCACAACCTTTTTGGGCTTGTGACCCCTTAAAATAAAGCAATGTCTTCTTGTCACCCTTCATCACAGGTTATGGGATTGTGTGAAGGATTTGTAGAGGCCTAAAGAGGTGAAAGTGTGAAGTATTTCTCCTAAAAAACATGCTTATATCTAACAAATACAGTTATTCTGTTTTATCCCTTCAGTCATCTAGTGACCCCTCAGATTTATTTTGGGGGCCCATGGTGTGTCACAAACCCACGGTTGGGAACCACTACACTAGATCATCAGATGGAGATGGCAGGTATTGATGGAGTTGGTGTGGATACAGCATGTACAACATCAGAAATATATGTCAAAAACAATCTGATGGGCGCCTGGGTAGCTCACCTGGTAGAGCGCACACCCATATACCGAGGTTTACTCCTCAATGCAGGTTCGACTCCAACCTGCGGCCCTTAGCTGCATGTCATTCCCCCTCTCTGTCCCCTTTCATGTCTAAGCTGTGCTATAAAAATAAAAGCCTAAAATGCCCAAAAATAATCTTACAAAGAAAAATAATCTGATGCCTGTAAATTATATTGGTGTTTTTTCCAATAGACCTCAAGCATATTGAACAAACACACTCAGGCAGAGGAGCAGGTGAAGCAGAAAATGGAGTGAAACCATAGAAATAGAATGAATGTAGAACAAAAATTGTTTGCCATGGTCATTTGACTAGTTCAAATGAAATGACACTTAGCACTGTGCATTGACCATAGAAAACGAATGAGTTTGCCTGCTTCGATGGTCACTGTTCTTTGCAATGGCAGCTGTGCGTTATTATGAATCCCACTGCTTTTCTTGGCAAGCTTCGCCCAGCATAGCAGCTGAGTGGTTAGGCAGATGGTTGAGGTTAGGCACTGACCTTGAGTGGTTAGGGTTAGGATAGCCCACTGGTCAGGGGTTAGGGCCTGAACACGCAAGCATGGACGCGTGGCCAATCCTAGCGCTTGAGTGCTACGCAGGGCTTGTCTTGCCAAGTAAAGCAGTGAGATTCATAATAACGAGGCAACGGTACACATAAAGACATACCTCTCAAGTCTCACGCATTGAGCGTGAGACACACGCATTTCAACCCGTTCACACGCTCACACGCCATACCTTGTATTTCTCACGCAGAGAAATTACCAGGATAACGCCCACCAAGTTGCGCCGCTATTTTTTAAGCAGTGGAACTGGTAGAGGAATCAAGTGAGTTCCCCATAGAGTTCAGAACGCCCTGCCACGCACCAGCTGAGTGAGTGCGGATTTCAAGTTGCTGCTTTCGTCGCTGTTTGTGACTTTGCCTAAGATTGAGTGACAAGTGTACTCGCCCTGTTGTTTATTTGGTTGCCATGACTTCGTGAGTGATGACGTCCTGTCACTGTTCCAGTTGAGGGGAGAGAGATCGGATGACAGTTCGCTTGAGTTCAGTAGAGCACACGGCTCTGTAGAGTCGTGTAATTATGACTTTATATACTACATGGACATAGCGGAAACCCTGTTGTGCGACTGCCCTATTTCTGATACTGTGGCGGCAGAAATCAACAGAGGAAACACTGGGTAGCTTTTGCGCCTATTATTATTATTATTATTATTATTATTATTATTATTATAGCTACATGTTGAATCGGCTGCAGGGCTACTCTGACAGATTTATATTTTTATAAAGATACCCATTTTATAATAGGCCTACCCATAATACTTTTATAACAATACCCATAATAATTTGGAATATTTTTTCTTTCCTTTTATTGTTACTGCACAACCTCCCGGCCCCCATTGTGAAAACCTTTGGCCTAGGCTATTTCATTATATTTTATCCAGACAATGCATAGTATTAATTATTGCACACACACACACACACACACACACACACAAAGAAATACTGAATTAAATAAAAAAATATATATTTGTACGAATTGATGTGTCATTTATCAGATCAGACTCCGTTGTTTGGCATTTTGGTAATTAGGCTCATTTGCTTTCTTGCCAGAGTTAAATGAGATACCACTCTCTGTATACTAAATATGTAGCTACCAGCAGCCATTTAGCTTAGCCTAGCATAATGAATGGAAACACCTAGCTAGCGGTAAGCCTGGTCCTGTCCAAAATTAACAAAATACGCCTAAAAATATATTTACTGCCAAATCCAGATTACATGGGTAAATGCTGAATTTGGAGAAAATGTTTAGATACTGTAAATATGATTTGATGAAATGGTTTGTTCAGCACCACTTTTCTTCTGTAACAAGAGAACTTGTAGCATTAGCTACACACAGGGCAAGACAAAGCAAAGCCCGAACTTGATATCTTTTGTTGTCTAGGCAACTAGCTGTTCAATTGTAACCATGGCGATGGAGCCTGAGAGCTGAGATCTGGCTGTGCGTATCATAGTCCCACTTGTGATTTGTCATGTAAATTACCAGCTCCAAGAAACTTCAGCCCAATGAAAAGTAAATACAGTGATTTGTTTAACAATATTCAAACTTTATTGGCTTTACACTGTGAAACTAAAGGCAACACTAGAAAACAAGGCACAAAATAAAAAGGTTTGAGAGAGAAAAATAAGAAGCACAAAATAAGCACAAAACATTTCAGGAGGCTTTGTGGCACCTGCAAGTGTCTACATATGGTTGTGTGTGTGTCAAAGTAGGGTGGAAGCAAAGCCAAAAAAATATCGTACCTACGAGCCCGATGGCCTCTAACACAAAAGGTTAAAACAATATGGCAAAATGTGTGCACATAGAAATAATGCTGGGGAAAAGGAGGGAATCAAAAAGGTTTTTACTCTTGGAACTGAACACTGCAAGGCTGAAAACTAAGTCCTCCATGCAAATTGAAAATCCTATTGGACAGAAAACAAGTCATTCAATGCAACACTGCGAAATTACAACCAAAGTGGACTTCAAGTCATCCAATAACTGTTAACATTATGGAGGAAATGTTGCAGTAAAGAACACTAGAGATATGTGGCTGTGGTTACAACATTACTGGTAAGTTATTCTATTACAATGTGCTGCTGAGAAGTTGTCCAGGCTACATCCAGGCTTCATCTAGTTGAAAACTGTGACATTCATTAGCTGGTTATAGCCATTTCACCAGCATTTAAACAACTATAGTTCTATTGTGTGATTGGTTGAAATGTAGGCACTTAAATGCTAATGAAATGTACAACATAGCATCTAACAAACACACTTTTCAAACAAAAGCAGGAAAATATTTGCCTGGACAGCTTGTCAATAGCAAACGCTCTGTGGGTTTGATCAAGAAGTTAAGGCTGAGAATGACAAAAAAGACAAAGTAGAAAACCATACAGAAAACCACTTTGCAGGGGTCTGAAAGTGCTGAGTCACATTGAAATTGAATAGGTGTGGCATATCGTTGCATAAACTACAACTATATATGGATTAACTGAATAAGGCACTTTTCCTTAAGAGGTGCACGGACTGAGTTAGTAACTTGTAGGAGAAGCTGCAGAGAGGCAACACAATGGACATCTATTGGTATCAACACCACGATATCAACACGGGATGCTGTGTTCTTAAGGAATGCAGCTACCATGTCGAAAGCAGAAAGCACTCTGACTGGATTCAGTGGTTACACAGCATGCCACTCAACAGCTGTGAA
The DNA here is from genome assembly GCF_031162955.1 of Sander vitreus. NCBI lineage: Eukaryota > Metazoa > Chordata > Actinopteri > Perciformes > Percidae > Sander > Sander vitreus. The sequence continues at coordinate 12,277,666 of NC_135872.1, forward strand.
TAAAACTCAAATATTTCTCAAAATTTAGGCGAAGGGTCTCCACATGCAGAGAATGCACAAATTAATGCAGCTAAGGCAAAACTCTGGAGCCTTCTCGCCATAGTTGGGTCTTTGGGCTGTAGCCTAATGCCACCAGGTGACTAGGTTAAAAGGCGTGTTAATGGTAAGCAGCAGGAAACCTGTAATCCTAAATTATGAAAGCCAAAGCAGTAAGAAGAAAAAACCTCTGCACTCATGAATTTCTTACTGTTCGTGGTCATAAAAACAAGATTATTCATCCATTATCTAGTAAATATTCAAGACTGAGTATTTATACAAGCATCGGATTGTTTTTTTGGCTAAACCATGAAAACATTTACAAAGACAAAGTTACAAAACAAAGCTTGTCAATGCAATGCTCAATTACCATGCCAAAATGAGGACTTTGGCTCAATGCACACAGTTTCAAGGCATTCTTTCAACTAGCATATGGGCTAATTACAAATAATCAAGTGGTTTTTAAGTATCTAAATCCTTAAGAGCATATGCAATGGGAGGAAAAATCACAACTCCAAGCATCCAGCATGCAATAAGAAAAAAAAAGGCATTTAACAAAACATCCTTGACACCGAACAAGCCGCTACGAGCAAAATCTACTGATAAACACTCCTTCATTTAGCCTTTCCTCAAGTCAAAACCTAGAAGATGAAGAAAAACAGGATATGGCTATGTACAGGAAGGACAAAATGGAAAAAGAAATAACCTCACACAGTTAGCAGCAAGCTAATTAGAGAACTTCACGTGAGCTCTAGCACAGCCGCTTCGTTGTTGCAGTTCCGCACTTCATTCACAATCCTCTCATTTACACTTCAGTCAGAAATCAGAGGAGCAATGCTCATTTGACCAAACCAGCACTCAAACAGTCCTAACATTTTTAACTCAAAGCACTCTCCCCAATACTCAGTTTTTAAATTAAGCCCAATATTTTTGCCATTTCTTTAAAGTTACATTCCCTGATTTATAGCACCTAACAGTGGTCCAAAATTTCCTGCCAGCTCATTGTTGTTTTTATAATTCAACACAATTTACAACTGAGTTCTGAAACATAAATAGTGAGGGTGGGAGGAAATTTAGGGGTAATATTGGGCGCTGCAAAAGGGACAGCCCCTTTAAATTATTCATTTAGACAAAGTTACCAGTGAGAAGACCTCTACTTATAGGGAAAACTTCAATCTTGACTGATCAAGGCCCTCGAGTGACAACTATCTACTGTATTTTTCACAATAAAAGGCTATTCAGTCCAGCTGGGATACTACGGTTCTCACCAATATCAGCACAGCGATACCGTTTCTTTCTTACAAACAAACTAATGATAACACTTGGGCCTCAACTAGGAAGAAAAAACTTGTCCTCTTCCGTTTCACCATTCTCTCTTTAAGTCAAACTGGACATTAAAGGCACTTCACTGCTATCACTGTCCACATCAAGAAAGTGCATGTCATTTTCTTTTCTACCCCCCCCCAATTCTCTATATTATACACTATTAAAACAATTGAATTATTAATATTTTTGAAATATTCTACAATCTTTAATTTTGACCCACAGGCCTTTTTTTGACTTCCTCAGATAAATGGGTGGCAAATGGCCAGCTGATCAAATGAACTTGATACTGTATTTATTGCATTTAGCTGCTCTACTAGGAGTTGATTCTTTACAACTAGTATTGATTGAAGGATTTCCCCAGTAAAGTCAACAGCAGAAATCGCATCGCACTGCCAAGGGAGATACCAAAAATGGCTTCTTTTCCCCAAGTCTGACATCAGATGATTGGGCGTTGCTTTTATTCTCTCGTAAGTAACCCCACCACTTTTACATCATCTATGAACACATATACATGGTACAGCTGCATGGGGGAAGAGGGAACCTGCCCACGATTGAACAGGCTAAAAGCAATACTGAATCATCACGTTTAAGAATAGCTGTGAACTCAAACAGTGTTTCCAAATCAAATCAATGATGTAAATGCTACCAGTTTGCAGCTGTACTACTCCCAAGCATAAACAGGAAAGCTACTCTGTTTACATGACTAATTCTTAAACTCTCATGTGGTGTATTTAATTGAGCAAGCCACGAGGAGAGGGGCTGTAAATAACACGTTCCACCTCAATTCGCAGCGGTTTTCGCAAAATGACTAATGGCATGATGGAGGTGGGAGTAGCTTCCAGATGATTTAATACATATGCTCAAGGCTTAAAATGCCATATTACAGGAGATCTGTTTAGTTGTTCTAGTGGAATCATCATGCACAACAGGCCTGCGTGTGTGCCTGCCTAATACAGACTTCAACAGCAGAGCTAATGCAGGTCTAAACCACAAGTGGCACAAACATCAAAGATCTAGAAAACCTGCTTGAAAACAGTGTTTGAGTCTGTCGTGATGAGTGTGTGCCAAGTGGGGAGTCCTCTCTGGAAGGTTCTAGTTGGTGGGGATAGGTTGAGTGATGTGGATCAAAACGTTTGGCTGCTTCAAAGGGTGTGGTAGTTGCGGTCCTTGGACTTGCAGAACTTGTAGAGGAAGAAGATCACAGCCTGCAGGCCCAGGACCAGCACTATTCCACCAATGAAGCTTGCAGCGTCAAAGGTGTTCTTGTGAGGGGCAGGAGAAGGGGAAGTTGGTGTGGTACTTGTGCTGTTTCCAACTGTGACAAAAGACAGAGTAAAAGGAAAATGGAGATACATTATTCTTGTTTATGTACATGACAGGGCAGATTAAAAATGTTCTTGCTCCATCACAATGTCAGGTTGACAGTACCTGAAGTAGAGGATGGCGCTGTAGGGATGGAGCTGTTTCCACTGTGAGTGGGGGCAGGGGTGGGAATAATGGTTGAATTGTCTGTAGTAGGGTCACAGTAGGAACACATCCATTAGCCTTTACACTGGTTAACTTGTTTAAAGTTGTAATCCCTATGTAATCCCCATGTTGTGTTCACACCGGCTGCACAAATTTGTTTCATGTCGCATTTTTATTTAGGTTTTATTGCTTGAGTTCAAATATTTTAACTCACGCGGATATGAGAATGACCAAAATGTTGCGTGTTCACGTAGCGCCATTTGCATCATTTGCTTCGCCCACCTCAAATTGGACTGTGTGAACACACTTTCAAGAGATCATCTCTGGTTGATTTGCAGACACCTGCGGTTAATCATGGCATCAGTATGCATGGTTTAATACTAAAGCAAACACTCCTTGAGCAGATACTTTGTCAGGAATACAGATGCCGGTGTATCAGTTTACAGTACAGCCAAAGAAACATGTTTCAATAAAGAAGTCAGTCAATAATAATTGTGACCACTATCTGATTTCATGCTGCACACAGGCGGCTAAGCACAGCAGGGGACAGTAAAGTTGGTTGTCTTGCTTGCTGAGGAGTTGGAGGTGTGCAGCCTGTTGCCTGTAACTCTTCATCTAACAGCTCACTGTGGCTGCTCCCTCTTGTTTCATTAGTCCCTTGCCAAAAGAAAAAAAATATCCACCTACTTTACAATAAAAGCCTCCCTGTGTTTGAAGTCTTTTAATGTGAAGCAGCAGCAGTAGAAAGTGTTGGGTTTGCATTAACAGTAAAATTACATGCTGCATTGTTTCCTGTGAATCCCTCGCAGACTCTGCTACTAACAATGAAAACTATATGGAGAGGTAATTACTAGGGTTGGGCAACGAGAACCGATTCCTACATGGAATCGGTTCAAAAATTACGATTCCAGTAGAATCGTTTTTTTATTGGAATCATTTAGAGGATTTGGTTTCAAATCCGATCATTGCTTCCTAATTTAACATGCGCAAGGTTTGGTTTCCGAAGCGGCCAAACGCTTCTTGTGTTGCAGCCATGGAGCGCAGTAAGTGGCGCTCCAGTGTGGCTTTATTTTACATTGAAAAAGCCCGGTAAAACTGCAAACTACCATTGACTCAAAATAAAACTTTCCTCTTATTTGTGAAAATAGGCATGTGACTCGTTTCAACTCCACCCCTCAAAGAATCGGAATCGAAAGGAAGAATCGGAATTGGAATCAGAATCGTTAAAATCCAAACGATGCCCAACCCTAGTAATTACTGAATGGCTCCTGCTGAAAAAAAACGCAAACAATAAATACTGTAGTATCAAAAACAGGGTTTGATATCATGAAATTCTTAAAGATTACAACTTTAAGAGATCCCAAAACTATTAACAAGACCACTTCAAACCGTATATGCTGGACAACACAGACTAAGCAGTAGCAGAGGTTTTTCAGGACTGGTTACCTGGGGTGGGCTGAGGGCTGCTGTCGTTAGTGGAGGTGCTGGTGATAACAGGGGTAGGGGAGGCTGTAGCGGGAAGGGGTGGAACTGTGGGTCCAACAGCTGGACAGGGAACGAACATCAAGACAGGGTGAAAGGGGGAAAGCAGAAGAGATACAATGCCAACAACAATGGCCAGAAAGACCACAACTCATCCTATCTCTTGGGCAGGTGAGATTGATGTTTTACACCTAGCCAAGTCTTTTGGACACAAACAAAGGTGACAGAGACAAAGTGCTGAGACTGATACCTCAGTTAGAGCATAGCTAAACCCAAACAGAATCTGCAGATTATTTCATGTTTTTCTTTGTATACAAATATGGAGTCTAATGGCCTAAAAGAACATATCAATATAAAATGTTAATTTCCAGCGTGATATTTAGAACTACTAGGCTGTTTGACTTACCTGGGCAGCTAGCATTGGTGCAGGTCTCGTTTTCTGCCAGAGAGTAGTTGCGACAGCCAAAAGTTGCTGAAAGAGACAGAAGCATCATGAATTAAATGCCTGGTTTGTGCTTTATATGAATGAAGTTTCACCAAGCAATCAGAGTAGATTTTAGTGTGTTATGTTGGCAAGAGCAAAAAGCACTTCAATCCTGAGCATGTTATTTTGAGGTGAGAATGGCAATAATTATTTCTCTCTCACTGAAGTCTCATAGCAGCCTCATTATCCTGCTCACAAAGAAGAAGAATCACCAATGTTACTGCGGGTTTCCAGAACATAATGGCCTACAGTCTCTCAAGTTTTTATTCATAGAGCACACTCAGCTGAATCTGATTATCTGTCTCACACATGATCTGCAGTGGGGAAATTCTCTTATCTCGTCTTTTACACAGCAAGATCAGAGCATTTGCTCACAAAGGCCCACATCCTGCTGTCCCCATCATACCACTTGCTTATTTCACGTTGGGTATGTCTAAAATGCATTCGCATGTATGTTCAGTATGCATTTGTTTTTCATTTTTACCACACCAGCAGTCTATCTGGCAATACAAGATCAGGACTCAATGAATCATTTATTTATAACTAAAATAGTCACCAGTAAGAAAAAAGAAAAGTAACTTTAAGGGCGTTTTCACACATACCTCATTTGGTCCGGACTTTCTGACTTTTCAGTTTGATCTGAACCAAAATTACAGGTGTGAAACCTCCCAAAGACCACGGTCCGGATCAAAAGACCACATTTTGGTCCAATAAAAAGAGGTGGTCTCGGTCCGGACCAAACTGAACCATGGTCCGGTTCGTTTATAGTGTGAAAGTATTTTTTGGATGGGTCGGACTTTCAGACCAAATACAAGAAGCTCTGGCAGGCTCTCCTTGTGTTACAAGACCGGGGAAGCTCCTTTAAGGAATAGCTCGGTGCTTAGCCTGTACGTGAGAGAGTGTGTGACGGTGAATGCGCTCAGAGCAGACAGCTGTCGGCTATCGGAGCAGAGAATACATCAGCAGTTTATTTGTTAAGTGGTAGTAAATGTACAGTGTAGGTTTCCGTTTGTCTCTGAATAAATGCTCCAGAAAGAAAGTTCCCGTGGCTCGCTTCTCAACATCACAACAAAACAAAAAGAGGCGCGGCAGTAGGGGAGAGCAGCAGTCAGCTGAAAAAACTCCGACACAGAGAGAGGATACGAGAGGACAGGGAAGCCCGTCTACAAACCAATCAATTTTAAGTATCTGGAGACACAGCTCACGTATGTGATGACGGCAGGACGTAGTTTTGTCACATATAGATCTTTAGTGCGCTTGCTTAACTGCAGTGTGAAACCAAAACTTACCTGATCAAATGTATACAATGTAACAAAAACATGAACCTTGGTTCAGACTTTCAGGTGTGAAAACGCCCTAAATCAGTATTCAGATCACATACTTAAGTAAAAGTAGCAATACAACAATGTAAAAATACTCCATTACAAGTAAAAGCATGCATTACCAGCAAAATATACTTAAAGCGTCAAAAGTAAAAGTATTTAATATGCAACAGAAGAGCCCATGTCAGATTTATATTACTATAGGAATCTAATTAAATATGTTGTTGGTGAAATGTTTATCTGCCAAGTAACTAATGAATAAAAATGTCAAATAAATGTATTTTCTGTCTGTAATATAGTATAGTAGAAGTATAAAGTACCAGAAATTCATGAATTACAAGTACTTTATAACTGTTTTTGCGTACACAATTTAAGTACATTTTTTTTTTTAAAGATTTTTTTGGGGCATTTCAGGCCTTTTATTTGGATAGGACAGCTTAGAGTTGGAAGGGGAGAGAGAAGGAGAATGACATGCAGCAAAGGTTGGAGTCGAACCCGCGGCCGCTGCGTCAAGAAGTAAACCTCTATATATGGGCGCCCGCCCTACCAGGTGAGCTAACCAGGTGCCCAACTTAAGTAAATTTACTTAATTTCATTCCACCACTGTTTAAGACTGACGACATTTGTATTCTATTTTTGTATGTTTGCTGACTCATGGTTTGATCATCTAGGTGTATTCGCTTATATTGGAAAATCAGATTACTAATTAACCAGGACAGAAAGGGACTTTGCACCTTTAAGTCTTGCCTGTCCAAAATACTTTACAAGAAGTCAAAATAGAGATGTAGCATTGATTTAGTGATTTACCTAATGAACTAAATTTTACTAATTTACTGACATGATTAACTAAAGCAAGATCAAATTCCATAAATTAAACAACCAACACAGACTATCAATTTATGCTAGTTTCCTTTAATGGTACAACTCGGCCGGTGTCACAGTGAGGAAACCATGAGTCACGACAGATGACACCTTGTGACTAGAGATTCTTTTCACACCCAGTTCTACTGTGTGGTCTTCACTTTACTGCTACTGTACAAGCTAAACACGTCAGAAACTATTTTGAGAAATTATTTTTTTCAAGCAAAACGCCCCAAAAGATGCTGGTTCTAGCTTCTCAATGTTATGAGTAGATGCTTTTCTTTGTCTTACATGATAGTAAATTAAATATGTTTTGGGCTGTTTCGAATTGTTTTTAGTCACCTTGTGTTGGCTGTGTGAAATTGGAATGGGTATTTTCACTGTTGTTCACATGTTATAAACTAAAAACCATCATTTAAAAACCTTACTTATGGGCACCTGGGTAGCTCACCTGGTAGAGCAGGCGCCCACATATAGAGGTTTACTCCTCGACGCAGTGGCCATCAGTTTGATTCCGACCTGCGGCCCTTTGCTGCATGTCATTCCCCATCTCTCTCCCCTTTCATGTCTTCAGCTTAAAAAAAAAACGTACTTATTCCATGAATTACTAGCTGCTAAACAATGCTTTGATTTTTAGGATCCAACCTGCTGGACATGGATACAGTAACAGTGTACAATTATCCAGCATGGCCATACTTTGCCTTCACTTGTCTCAGTCCTCTCTGAAATGCCATTTTAAAACTAATCGTCTCAAGTGATACAGAAGTGGAAAACATTTCCCATAAAGGTTTAATAATGGTAAAATATAGTGATGGGGGAGGCCATTCAAAAGGCCTTTAACCTCGTCTTTGTGTTGATATAAAAACAAATGCTCTTGAATTTGTTTATATGAGCATATGGGGGCATTATCGCCCTGGAATACAGGAACATCGTAAAAGGGAACTGTGTCTACTCAATGTTTTACACCTGGTGCTGTAAAATGCCTTTCTACACCTTCCTAGCTTGTAATACCATAATCCACAGCAACCAAACCTAATGACTCCCAACAGATGGCTGCCCATAAATTACAGATACAGCAACAGCTTTAACAGTAAGGCTGCAGCCATTGTTGAAAGCATCTTTTGGCTTTCTCCAAATAGGGTCAAAAATGACTCAGCAGCCTTTCTTACATACTCCACAGCTCACAGGGCTACATTTTGTATCAGGTTATGCATCCCTGTACACTGGCCTTTGAGACAAGCAACTACCAAATGGCCTTCCTGTCGTAATTATTAGTTTGTGCGTCGATCTCGTGAAGATAATAGCAGGGCCGGTATGTGTGCGCGCGTGGGAAGTGTGTGGTAAAGCGAGTAAGAGAGTGACAGCAATTAGCTTCAGAGCGAATACTGACTTTAGAGTCATAGTGGGAGAAACAAAGTGTCTCCCCTGTGCTTTCTGACCACGAAAATCTGTATCCCGGGATACTGTGTGGACTAGCCACCCTAGGAGGGTCTGGCAAAGCGAGACTATGTTACAACTGACCAGGAAAGAAAGTGAAATCTAAAATCTAAAATAAGCTTTAAGTTTTAAACTGAAAGAGTGAAACGTTTTAAAGCTTGAATCTTAAATGTCTCACTGCACTTTGGTCACAGATCAAGTAATTTCATGTTGGCTGCATTATTTTTCACACTCTTTGTGTGATCCGACACTGCGATCTATTTATGTCGAAGCATGTGGAAGGAATTTGATTTTTGTTCACTCTCCATTATGTCTGAGGGCTGTTATCTCGCAGGCAGCTGTGAAAGGTAGGACTGACTCTCACCCTTTTTCAAGATGGTGACATCCTCATCACCACGAGGTACATCCCCAGCTTGCTCAAGCTAGAGTTGTGAATGAAAGCCTCACATCTTACCACAGAAAACTCTTGGCTAGAAGCACTCAACAAGCTTTGCCACAGACTACGACCTGTACTACTACCGAGCTTGCGTGTACACGTGTAAAGTTTTTAAGGGTTTAAACACTGGGCTGCAGGGAAATGTAGCTCTGACGCCAAAGGCTTGTTTACACAAATTCCCTTAACCAAAGATAAATCTAGCAATGACAATGTGGTAGGTTTTAGCCTGCTGCAGTAGTGTGGTTATGCTGTGCTTCACCAAAGCCATCTTGACTGGCCAGAGCTGACTTTCTGTTTTTTTTGCTGAGTTCATATGAAATGCATAATCCATTTTTGGGATTTATCTATAAAGATTTTACTTGGTGGGTGTGTGTGTGTGTGTTCAGCACTGTTGAGCCTGCTTGTATCCTGTGTCTCAATATAAGGAACAGAGCTCGATACATTTGTGTTTCTTTGTGTCTGTGGGTGGTGGGTTTGTTATTTCCTCATGTGTATGTAGTAATACAACAAGCCTAACTAGCCTGTCTCCCTTGGCTCTGAAAAGACGTACATAACTGTCATCTCACCTGTCCTGTTTAACCACTTAAGGAATCATTAAGAAATGTATCATTAGGAGGACCATTTAACAGAGACAAAGCAGAAAGAGGGTGTGGATCACCAAATCTCTACACACTCTTTTCTGGAGAGAATCAAAGCTCCTCTTTGGCAAAGTTGTTAAACAGGTTAACTCCCATGAGACCTAAAATACCTTGTGTGCTTGTCCTACTTACATTAACTGTTGTAGGAGCTAGGCTTAATGGTTTTGCATATACTAGACCAACTAGTAATACAGTTGAGATACAGAAGAGTTATATTCCATTCTTTGAGCCTAATGACAACTGAAATGTACGACGAGATCATGGTACACCCTGTCCTGAAGGCATAAATTATGAGAACAAAAAGGCACATGAAACTGATCTTTTATCCTCTCCTTCCTTCTGTTCCCCAGCGTGAGGATATTGCAGATTTCCTGCCACACATCCCCTCGCTTCCTCTCCTGTTCATCTTCTTCACAATCACTAGAGACCTGCGTGTGTCTGTCTGATTACACACACTGAACTCCCGCCAACATTGGAGTACGGCCCTCGAGAGCGATGTGGTCAATAATAACAAATACTCAAGAGGATTTTTTTTTTTTCACCTACAAGTTTCAGGTTTTGGCCAGAGGTCTACTGTAGCATTTACCTTACAATAAACTTAGCCAGAATTGTGCTTTCAAGCCAGTAAGCACAAGGGTTTATCACATAATCTTATTCATATTTTAAAATACTTTTGACACTTTACCGATAAAACCTGTAACCTCATTTCCTGACACTGATAACAACAAGTTCCTCTCCTACTTAAACCACAAACCGTATAGGGCCCACATAGCGAGCGGAAAGCCGTTGGTTGACTCAGGAAACAATCTCTCATGCAGTTTTGTTATGGCAGCTCATTTTTACTGAATGATGCTTATTTCTAAAATGCAACCAGTGGACTTCCTAATTAGGTTGAGAAATACCACTGCAGCATTTTTTTCCGCATCCTCCACTCTATAGTGCAGAAGTCAGAGAGAGTTCTCATACTCGGAGCCCTCATGTTTAGACAGACATTACCATTAACATAATGAAATTACAGGATGGCAAAAAAGAGATGTAGTCAAAGGGCAGCAAAATCACAATCAGAACAAAAGTGAGAATGAAATGTCCAAAAGACAATGTCCTCTCAATCCTCTATGATGAATTTATTGTGGTAAAAAATAGTGAGTCTATGCAATCACCAAGATAGAGCAATGTGCCAGTAATTGACTCCCAAACCAGCCTATCCAGATCCACAGCCTTTCCTGGTGTTGCCAGATGATTACGATACAGCTCGGGCTTTAGGGAAATTGGGATGACATCATCTAAAAGTCAGCATCCACTGCCATACATTCTCTCCATACCATAGGAATCATGTGTCCAATCAGTTCAGCTATCTGGACAATTTAGGACACACAAAGACCAACCTGTGCCTCTGGATCCACAACCTGCCACACATTTAGGACAGATACTCACATTCTGTGCAGTTAACCCACAGGCAGCCGCTAGTGGCTTCACATGAAGCACACGACAGAGAGGAACAATCATCTGTAAAGAAGTCATAAATCAGATTTAGTTGTGGTAGTTTTTAAGAAAGGTAAGGTCCTGCAAGTTATAGAAAATTAAACGGGTCTAACTTACAATTACAATGTCAAATATTTTAGTACAACCAAAGCAGGGTATTACAATGTTATGAATTGTATTACAATGTATTGAATTGTAAAATGTGACACAGCAAGGCAAAATGTAAGCAGTTACATAACAAGCTGATCTGGTTCCTGATTAACTGGATCTGACAATTAGAATTACACAAGGCTCCATGATTCAGCCTTTTGCCCTCTGATAATTGACATTATGAGAGGTATATTGCAGCTACACCATTTAAATTTAATTTGCAGGTCACATATCTTTCCAGCAGGCTAAAGCGTTAGCTGGTCCTGACAACTTCAGCGTGGAAATAAAACTGACAAGTTGCCAAAAGGATATTTTGTACATACATATTTTGTAAATAAAAAAAGGGATGAGTGACAACTATCAAACTAAGAAGCTATGCGTCTAATGGACGCTGTATTGACCAAAAATGGAGGCAGAGAAGTAGATTACAATCAGTTTACTGGTAGATGTCTTCACCGAGCTAAGGAGGGACAAGGCTGGTTGTAGCTAGCCGCTAGCTCAGCAGTGAGAGGTCGCAAACTTACCTGAGTCTGTTGCGGCTGATGCGCCAATCAGAGCCAGAACTACAGTGAAAAACACCACCTTCAAGTACATGACTGCTGCCAACTTATTGCTCTTTCTGGTCCGACAGGGAAAACGTATCTGCTGAGAAACGTCGAGAATGACACTTCAGAGATTTCACAGCTTCCTCGCCGTTTTGCGTCTGGTCGCTGCTATGCTGCTGTTGCTGCTCGCTAACTCGCTACTTCCTACTAGACAGGTCATGTGGCACTTTTTACTGGGAGGAGAAGTGTACGTGAACTGTTACCACGTCAAAGGCAAGAAGGAGAGGCGTTTCTTCATATTATCATTAAACAAACTGCGAGGTGTCGCTTCTGTTTGGCTGAGGGAGATGTCGCTAAAAAATACACTTGACGCGTCACGTCACTTGACGTGACGCAAAACATTGAATATTATTACGCTAAAAATAACTTCTCACAGTCACCTCCGTGGCATTGTTGACTCAATATAGGGCTCTGGGGCACAAATGAACCATGGCCCCCTGACACCTACTGCCCACCACCCAAAGTGGACTTTTAGGGAACATTTTTAGGGGATACAATTTGCACAGTATCAAGTGAAATAATGTCAGGAGTGTCCTATGTTAGCCTGCTTAGCACTCCCGAATAGTTTTCCCAATTGGTTTAGCCTACATAGAATAAATAGCAATTCAATCTGATATCCTATCTCTAGAGCCCCTTTGCCACTGGACAACAAAACACTAACATCTAGCTTTTGTCTGCAGTGGAAAGGTTACAATCTGTAAAATCTCTGCAAAAAACAAAACAAACTCTGCAGTATCACAGGTATTTAACAAAAATACCTGTGATTTTGAAGATTGATCCATTGACTTTAATGTAAAATAATTGATATTTCAATGTTTTTTGTAGCTGAACGTAAGCAGAAGTTAGAGGCGACCAAAGAAAGTTGAAGAATTAAGAATTGGATAACAATACTGTGAATGATGCTGAATCAGCATTCACACAAAAATATATTTTGAAGAAAAGCAAATGTAAATTGTATGTTACATGTATTCCAGGTTTATTTGATTACATGAAAAACATTGGGAAAAAATAATTTAAACACTAAGCTTAAAACTTAAACACTCCACAATCCTTAACTTTACATTCATACTTGGGTCTTTCATTGCAAGTCAGAGCTCCTTCTAATCTCTTGAGGACGTCGACACCCTCAACCACACGGCTAGAATGGAAAAAAAGACATTAGGCTTGAGCAAAACTGTATAAGAGATCTAAGATTATGCAGAATTGGGAAATTAAATAGGTGTGCTACAAACCCAAAGGCAACATAGGTCCTGTCCATCCAGGGTGTGGGCTGCAGGGTGATGTAGAACTGGGATCCATTGCTGTGGGGACCCTTATTGGCCATTCCTAGAGTGCCCCGTCTAATGTGGGACACGGCAAAGCTCTCATCTAAAAGGAGAAAGGACAGACAGTACAATTAAATCTACAAATATACATGCATGCACAGTGGGTTCTCATTGTAATACTGTAGATGTCTTGCACTGTTTATATGTTTTTTTTACCTTCAAAAGTTGGTCCATAGATGGACTCCCCTCCATCACCTCTCCTCTCTGGAGAAATATCTGCAAAATTGATTGATATAGCTACTGTTAAACTAGACTACAGTGTTACTGTAAAAAACTAATTCACTTCCTCAATCTGTGTTTTTATAATCTAAACAAGAGTTGGGCTGTAATAAGTAATGCAGATAGGAAGTTAGAGGAGCTCAATGCATATTCACTTACTTTAAATAGAGTCAGATAAGTTGTAACTAGTTTCAAATTCCAGCACTGATAATGTATTGATATATTCCCATTTCTACAAGTGCAATGTATACATCCCAGATGTATATCAAATGAACTGCACTGATGCTAAAGTTGGATGGGAGATTATGTAATTCTACTCTAATTGTATGTAATTTGTATGTGAAAACCAAGTAAATATTATCAACATTGCTACAGGTCTTGTGTGGACCATACTGTACCTCCTCCTTGCACCCAGCCATTGGGCACCACACGATGAAACACAGAGCCCTTGTAGGATAGTGGGAAGCCGCTCTGTGACGGACCACGTTCTCCTGTGCACAGAGCCTCAAAGTTCTCTGATGTCTTTGGACAAACATCTGAGAACAGCTGAGGGGAGGGAGGACAATGTGGATTTTAACATGGAGCTACTCTGTAATGGCCATCTAGTTTCTTATATCAGCAATTTTAACAATATCTATCTAAAATTTGACTATGAAGATTAAGCTTACATGGAGTTGAGATAACACAGGTGGTATCTGCAAGCAATGTGAAACTACATGGATTTGTGCCTCACCTCAAACAATAACCTCCCTACTGCCTCTCCTGCTATCTCAATATCCATGAAGACAAACTGATGCTATAATGAAAGGACACAGATATGTATTCTTTTAATTCAGATTTTTCATGGTCAAACAAATATAATAAATATTTCATAAAATACATTTTTACAGAGCAATATTCATCTAGAAAAGCCACTGATGATGACTGTAAGTATGACTGGTAGTTTGAAAAGCTTCCTATCATGTACAGATGTCAATGACCTGCTTCCTGATACACACCACAAACTTACATACTTTCCATCTACATTTTTTTTTTTATACCTATATTTGTTATTTATGTGACTGTGGTGTTGACTTGCCCCAGTGTTCCGCAGGTGTTTGGTGTAGTAGTCCTCAGTGAGAGCCATATAGAAAGCCTGCGGCCGAGTGAAAGAGAAACTCCACTTATTCTTAGCCCAGCTGGCGAGATCCTTCTCATTCCCAAGGAGAATGCCGTTCAGAAAGCACATCAGGCTGCTGGAGTACTGCCACGCTTCACCACGCAGCTCCTTTAATCACGTGTTGAACAACAGATGTGTTGTGATTGAGCCTTTCAGAATAACCATAACGTCAAACTACAGCAGTGTAGGTGTGTTTAGCTGTATCGTAGAGCATCGCAAACCTCAGCAACTGCTGCAGCTCATACAATCTAGAGCATTGGTGAAAAGGAACAAGAATATTTCCTCAAGGACTGTACAATTGTGATGTGCTTGTACTTTCCAATATTGTACTGTATTTCAGAGGCAAGCATTGTTTGTCACTCTTTACTCCACTGTGTTCATATGCAAGCTTTACTGAGAAGTTACTTTGCAGATCAAGATAATACATACAAGAGCTATGATCATTTATAAAATGCAATGCCCAGCAGTATACAATTTAGTTAAAATGAGCTGCAATTCAACCAGTTACAGTATTTTAATGTCTACACAGTCATGCACCACTAATAATAATATAATGTATTAATAATAATAATATAACAACAACAACAACAACAACAACCCAGTAGTAGTAATATAACACTGACATTGGCCATAATTCTGCCTAATGAGTACATTTTGTACTTGATACTTCAAGTAGGCTTTATTTTACTTCTAATACTACTTTTACTTAAAGCCTCTACACCTCCATGGTACACACAGGTGTTTTTTTATTTGGTCTGATTAGGCCTGTCTGTTTGATTGACATCTGTGTCACTTCCCTAATAGTGTTGTTGACCTAAGTTGTTAGGTTGGGACAACACAACTTACATCTTTATAATTCTTATAAGTAACGTTACATAATGAGTGGTGGTACCGTGTGTTTCCCAGCATAGGTCAGAACTTTAACCTGAGCAGTGGTCAAATTTGTAGGCAAATTGTTGTGAAGGCCTTTAAATCTGACTGCCTGAGTTGTACTTCTAATGGGGGTATTTTGTTTTTACTTACATTGCTACTTTCACTTAAGTAAAATATCTGAATACTTCTTCCACCACTGATGTAGCTCAGCACTCCTAACAACTCTCTATCCCTGAATGGACAGCAGTTTTGCTCTTTATGAATAATTTGCTTGAGAGTTGGACTTCAAACATATATAATCAGACGACTTACCATTTTCTTGTGGCACAGATATGTGTGCCAGTCACATTCGAGTAGTGGTTGAATTTTTGGATCCAGAAATGCGTCAGGAAACTTCTGTTTTAATCCCTGTTGTGCATAACGTTAGTCAAACGATGCAAGTATTGTTAACGTTCAGCTGAAAACATATGAATTAATTATGCTACATAAAACTGCAAACAAACGTTAAGAAATTAACCTCGGCAATACTTTTGGCAACATGGAAATTACAGTCTTTAATTAAACCGACAATTTCTATGTGTATTTTTGAGTCCATGGTTGAAAATAAAAACGTGAAGAAAAAAACAGTCGTCAGTCTGTAAACACGAGCCTCGTCTCCATAGCAACAAGCGTTTAGCGCATAGACTGTTACAGTCTATGGTTTAGAGGCGCTTTAATATGACGTTTGTGGTAAAAAAAAAAAAATCAGGCGTCGATCGATTTTGTGAGACTGTTCCCTTTCTTTCCACCTTGTTTTTTAATAATCATGTTAACTGAAACCATAAGTGCTATATTTACTACATAGAAAACCTAGTGATTACGTATATTCAATCAAAACGTCGAATTTACTTTCTTTTTCCACGTCGTGACGACTAATACAGCAACAAGGCAGCGTAGTACGGAGATGTTCAACGAATTGGGACACAGCCCAACGGCGCCACTATTTGAAAACTCCGCGTCGTTGTCCTGTTTAGTGTTGTTTATGTTTCACGTTTTCTACAAACTTCCTTTTTGTCAAATCAGTTTAAACGCATTTTGGGGACGTTATGGGTGTTCACGATTTGTGGTCCATCGTCGAGCCGGTTTGTGAGTCGGTGCCGCTGTACAGTTTGAGCGGAAAGACGCTGGCAGTGGACCTGAGTTTATGGGTGTGCGAGGCCCAGCATGTCCAAGCAATGATGGGGAGAGTTACCAAGCCCCACCTGAGGTATGTGTCACGTATTGTTCTTTAATTAATTCCTCATAATGTCAGCTTCGATTCTAATATTTAAAGCCTTATTGTATCTTTTGTGTCCAGGAATTTATTTTTTAGAGTGTCATCCCTCACGCTTATGGGGGTAAAGCTTGTCTTTGTAATGGAAGGAGAAGCCCCTCAACTTAAAGCAGAAACCATGAGCAAGAGGACGGAAACGAGATATGGAGGATTCAAAAAGGCTTCTGTCCCGAAGTCTACAACAAACACCAGCAGAGGGCGCTTTAAAGCTGTACTTAGAGAGGTTGGTTGGTCCTCCACTCTCCTGCATCTCTAATCATAGTCCGTCATAATAAATCCATTTTGTATTAAAGCACTCTTGTCCTTCTCTTACCTCTGTAGTGTGCAGACATGTTGGACTCTCTGGGTGTGCCCTGGGTGACAGCTGCCGGGGAGGCTGAGGCTATGTGTGCCTACCTGGACTCACAGGGCCTGGTAGATGGCTGCATCACTAATGATGGAGACGCCTTCTTGTATGGTGCCCGGACTGTCTACAGGAACTTCAATATGAACAGTAAAGTATGTTTGTCAAAGTGCATTTCAATCATTCACAGTTGACAACATTTTGAGAAAGTTGAACTCAAATCACTGGACTGGGGTTTGATAGAATGTGCTTCACTGTTCATTCGAAAGGCTTCTTCATTTCAAACTGTTCTGGGGATTAGTACTTCATTTATGCCTGGGATCAAAACTCGAATGAATGATTTAGACTAAACTTTCTCCAGACCACCAAAGTAACACTTGGGCACCTGTCAGAGCTGTGATTTTATTTTTTCAGGATTGTGTTTAAATACAAGTTCCCTGTTTGTTTTCACAAGTAAATACAATATTCCAGGGTTTTCCCTACTATTATAAGGCTCCCAGCCGTTTTGGGCACCACCTTGACCCGCATGAATGTAAAGTCAATGTCAGCATCACAACTAACTAAATGGCTTTTCTTAGATCAAATGATTTGTAGTATTATCTGCTCTAGCTTTTCCAACGTTTTATACAGAGATACAGTAATAATAATGGTAAAAAATGATGTGAAATTGCATTTATTTATTGAAAAACATCACATTTTCTTGAGGGAGGACCCCCCCCCACCATGCCAAATACGTGTACCTTAGTCTTCCACAAACCTAGCGAAAAAACACTTAATGTTTTTGCTCCTAATAGCATCACTAAAACTCAAATAAGCAATAGGGGTTATATACAGTATACTGTTTTACTTTAAATACTTCACTTATTTTAAGGAGAACACTTGTAACAATTTTAGTTTAGCCTGGCTATAGTTTTAGACTAATTCATTTCATTATAGATTAAACTCATTAATCATTCATCATTAGTAGTAATTAATGCAGTTCAATTTTGATCATCAGTGTTTTAATATAGTATTTATCAAGTAAAAATACAAACCGTTTGCTAATCAGCAAACAGGAAATGTGAGTAGAAGGTTGCTTTCTCATCCTTTTGGCTGTTGTCAAAACCAAAGAGGAAACTTTAAGGCACATGTTATGATTACTTTTAACATTTAACATGTATTTAGTCAATTACATAATAAAAAAACCATACATTCAATTCTGTCTATTATTCTACCGATGCCTTGATTGTAAAAAAAAAATCATCAAATCTGTATAATGTTGTTTCTCACTTTTCCCTCCAGGACCCTCAGGTGGACTGTTACAGGACCTCCAGGGTACAAACAGAGTTACATCTCTCCAGAGAGAATCTAGTTGGTCTGGCCATCCTCCTTGGCTGTGATTATATTCCTAAGGTATGGAGGGCAGTTGACATTTTTATCCTCAAAATCACTAACATGAATGACTTATGTTAACTGTACATTGTAATATTTCCATAAGGGCATACCAGGTGTTGGTAAAGAGCAAGCACTAAGGCTTATCCAGATGCTGAAGGGACAAACACTTTTGCAGAGGTATGAAACTCTCTCTCTGTGGATTATGTTCTTGGCTTTTTAATTGCAGATAAACAGTATTTTTCTTTCTGTATACTTCTTCCTCGCATAAAGAGCGTATATAGTGTTTGTGTTTTTGCACTTGTGACCTTTCTCTGGTCACCTCAGGTTCATCCAGTGGAAGGAGGAGAATGCAGATGTGTCTAAGGGAGTTATAAAGAAGGTTTCTCACTGCAACGTATGTCGACATCCTGGTGAGTGGTACCCTGCTTTGAACTTTGACCCGTGATCCTGAGAGGACATGGCTGATTTAAAGCCATTAAGTCATTTAGTCAGTTTTATAGTAATGTTAAAACATACACGTATGCTTTACACCCAAAAGTGTTTTAGATTTTAAAGTTGTTTGTCTTGACTTCTCCTGTTTTATCAAATATTGATTCTGATTCCTCTCCTTCCTTTTTCAGGCTCAGCAAAGGCACATGAACGTGGCGGCTGTGTGCTTTGCAACAGTAAACATTTCTGTCAACCCCGGGACTTTGACTACCAGTGTCCCTGTGACTGGCACCGCTATGAACAGACCCACCAGGCCTTGTCTTTTGAGGCAAATATCAGAAAGTGCGTGACTTTCTGTAAAATAATGAACAAAACAAAATGTAGTAAATGCTAGGCCTGCACAATTCGGGGAAAATATGAATCACGTTTTTTATTTTTATTTTTTTTTATTTAATTTTAATTTAATAACGGTTTAATAACTATTTATCGTGCAGGCCTAGTAAATGCAGAAGATGAAAAAGTGAAATGGCAAGCAGGAAAATAAAGGCAACATATTAAAAAGGAGATCAAGACTAGTTGATACTATACTTTTATCAATGATCATCCTCACTGTCTGAGGAGGTGAAATAGCTGATAATGCTACTTAAGCACTGGAGTTATTAATTGATTAGATAATTATAGATTTTGCTACTTTTTTATTTATTAATCAAAATGGCATACAGTTTAAATGGTTGTAGCTACTCAAATGTGAATATTTTCTGTTTGTATGATAGTAAACCTGATATCTTTCGGTTTTCGACTATTGGTCGGACAAAACGAGAGTTAAAGACATTCACATGGGCTTTGGAACTCGTAATGGCTGTAATGATTTTAAAGGATGGTTTGCTTTTCATTTACTTTTTAGGAAAACACTGGCAAGTCAACAGTTCCCCTTTACAGAGGTACATCTCTTTTCATCGGTTTTGTTTTTTAGTAAGTGGTATAATAATCTACAGTATCTGTTTGGGTTTTTATACTTAAATTGTATTTTGCAGATCATTCGTGAGTTCCTGATTTCCAAGGATAATCCAGTGTCCCATTTCAAGAGGAGACAGCCAAATATGCTGTTGATGCAGGTAATGGGTTTATTTTAATTACTTGTTCAGTTAATTATCTCTTTAAATTCATTTCATGTAAAAATGTGTTTTTTTTCCAGAAATTTGCCTATAACAAGATGGAATGGCCAAAGCACTACACCAGTGAAAAGGTTTTAGTCTTGATGACCTACGCAGAGTTGATGAACAGAAAATATGGAAGAGAAATGTCCTCCCAAATCAAGCCCCTTAGGTAGTCCTAAAAAAAAGTCTCTTTAGTGGCATTGTTGTTATAAATAATAATAAATAATTTCAGTACATGCATAATGAATAACACTTTTTTTTTTCTTACAAAAGAATATTGAAACCAAGGGTGAGGAATGCTGTTGCTTGCTTTGAGATCATCTGGAGAACACCAGGTCAGTGTAAATCTCATGAACATTTCTTGCAGCCTTCTTTTTCTCATGTTAGAAGTTCAGAGGGGGGGGGGGGGAAGCGATATTTAAGAAAACATCCTCTGTGTTGAATGAAGGGACTCCTGCATTAAGTAGAGGTTGGGGTGCGGGGTGCTCGTCACCGGGTTGTCTGTTGGTGACTTGCTGTGAGGTGGGTTCAGAGGTGACAGATCAGTCACAACAGCCACCAGGCGCTAAAACTGGCTTCCTCCCCAAGCTGGGAAATCTGTCATATCAAAGTCCACGTCACTAACAAGCCCGCCTGAAACTCTCAATCAACTAATCCAGAATGTGGTTTCTCCTATGTAATTTATATTTGTTACACATCAAAATGATTACATAATGAATTTAAAATGGTATATACCATAGAGATGACTTAATATTCTAAAGTAACAATACCTGAAACCACTGATTATAAATGTATAGTTATAAAATGGAAACATATTGTCTCTTGCACTTTAATGAGTGTTACTGTGAACTGCAGTCCCCTGGTTAAATATCCCTGATCATCCTTTCTTGGGTCCAAACATGCAGATATTCCTGAATTGGGTGGAAATTGAGGTTTATTTGTGATACATGTAGATTTGCAAAAGCTCATTTTATCTCACTACACTCATATGTACACCTGTATGTATTCCAAAATCAATAATCAAGAATAACAAAGAAAAGTTATTTGCAGCCCTAATGAAACGTGGTGCACCACAAGTCGCAATTCTCGTCTCTGGTTTAACCTTTTTCTTTTCTTCAGTAAAGAACCACATTTTTAAGATATAAGGTAAACGAGAAACTTATCAAGACCAATTTGGATCTGACCTTAATGTTTTTTTTCGGCAGAACATTACGTGTTTCCTGAGGATCGGCCTGCAGAGGATCAACATGAGGTGAGGACGGTGGAGGAAGAGTCTCTCTTCCGTGTGGCCTACCCAGAGGTGGTGGAGAGCTACCTGAGAGACAAAGCTCTGGCCGAAGAGAAAAAGACTAAGAGTAAGACAATAATATTCACTTAAATAAATACATATTGGTACATTTAAGTACCATATAATGTTTTTTTCTGTGAAGAGTTTTGTCAAATAAACCAGTTAATATAGCTACATTTTTCACAACAAAAATGGGAGCCCCAGACTTGACAAGCTCACAGTCAGTGTGAATATTACACAGATGAGCAGTTCAAAAACTACATAAAAATGAATGGCACAATATTAATAATACATTCTATTAGCAGGAGCCTTATCTCAAACCTTTCAAAAATCAAACGGCACCTAAAACAACTGGGGGGGGGGGAATTCACAGCAATTGCAATAACAGAGACTTGGCTCACAGTAGAACATCATGATTTGGTTAAGATTGAGAGATATGAACTGTTTTTTTTTTTGTTTTTTTTTATAGGGCTCAACCAAAGGGTGGGGGAGTTATATATTGAGAAAAGATATTGTGAAATGGTAAATAAAATGTATTTTGTTTTGGATACAATCATGGAATGCATCACAGTACAAATTGAAAGGGAGAAATAGAAAAAAAAATGTATTTCTTCCTACTCCTTTTCGAACATGGGAATCCTTATTTGAATCATTTACAATAATGTTGGAAGATTGTGCTGAAATGTACATTTTCTTATTTATGTGTTATTTTTTTTCATTTATTGACATTTTCAAAATAAACTAAACTGGAAAATAAAAGCTTCCCACACTGTTCTGACAACGCTGTCCTGATCAAAGGCACCTGGAACTTTGACTTGTTTTTCAAGGCCGTCTATTGCAGCAGCTCTGACACCTGAAAATGTAGAGTTTGGCAGCTCGACTGGTTCACACCAAAGGCTTTGATGCAGCCAAGAGGTGTCTGTCTCACAGGCTTCGCTGTCACTTTATGCAAGTTGTACTTTGCTCCCCCCTGGTCATAACTGCTTTAGAGCTTCACTTCCTTATGTGTAGGGAAACTAGCTACTGAGATTGAATTAGCTTTACAGTCAATAGATACCAGAGTGAATATGTTGCCATCATGTAGCCATTAACTCATGAAATCCTTGTTTGAGGTTTTGAACACTGACATCCGCTCTCAATCTTCTTTACAGAGAAAAAGCCAAAGAGTAAAAAGGACAAGCCATCTGATGGCTCCGATGGTATTTCTGACCTCTTGGCTCAGATGACCCTTCAGAGTGCCTCTAACACTCAACCAAAAACGCTGCTCGCTACCATTTCAAACTCCGATGAACCAGAAGTGGTGGTTTTGGACACTCCAGTGAACCATAAACAGCATCGAAAGTCAAAGAAAGACCACAGCAGTCTGGGCGATTGCCCCAATACTCCTCTGTCTCATGCAGAATCAGAGACTGCTGCTTCACCGTCTGTCTCTGCTGTTATCAATGCTCTACACCTGAGTGATATTGACTGGGATGCTTTGTCCTTCACATCCTCTCCGACTCCACAATCGGCTACAAACCACACCACTGAGCCACCCGAGCAGAGCAAAATCACAGACACTGATGTCAGAGAAAGGGAGGGCGTAAACACAAAGCAGAAAACCTCAGGTGACGTCAAAGAAGCTGACTCCATACCTATTCCACTGTTATGCTACACAGAGTGTCCTCTAAGGGACAGGCTGCTCATGAGGAACACAGCTAAAGCTATGAACCAGAAAGAGATCAACAACGGCATGGTCTCAAAACAACTAAACTATGAGTTGACCTCTTTCAAACACATTTCTTCTCATAACTCAAAACCAAGTGGACACGTCCCCAGTAAAGGTAGCAGTGGCAGTAAATGGTCAGGAATGGAATCTGCTGTTAACAAAAAAGAACCACTCACTGAGAAAAGGCCGTGTGCAACAAATAAGGCAGAAGCTGCAGCTCAAAGTAAGACAAAGGACAAATGTAATGAAAAGCCTCCTCAGAAATACAAATTTGTCCGAAAAGCCATTTCGTCATCGGCTGTCCCACCACAGAGATGCCACTCTGACCCAGGTCAAAGTGACAAGGACAGGAACGGGCCGCCGACCACCAAGAAGAAGAGCGTGTGTATGAGCATGTGTTCATCCAGCGAGGAAAGTGATGCAGAGAACCAGCAGTCTGGACCTCAAAGAAGAACTAAGATCAAGCCTGTGAACAATATCAAGGCCAACTTCCTTTCAGACTTCCCCCTGAAACCAAAAACATCCAAACCAACAGCGAAAACGGCTCTGACCGTTCATTTATTACGACCAATTTCTCAGAGCTACAGTGCAGACATCGAGATAAACGGCATACGTGTATTAACTAAAAGCAAATGCCAGGATGTCTCACCAGCTCATGTGGAGACTCCAGCATCACCTGTCGTGTTAGATAGTGATGATTCAGTTATTTGTAGTGAGAGTCCATTGCCACTGGCAGAGAGACTGAGACTGAAGTTCCTGAAGTGAGCAGCAAGATTATAGGATGATGGGCAAGAACATGTAAGCTATTTCATTTTGAATATGAAAATTTATTCTTGACATTTAGAAATGGAGGTTGACCACAAAAAAAAATCTTCTCTCAAGGTCCACACGCAGCAACAGTTAGTCGATCTGTCAATTGAAGGAAAATGAATCAGCAACTCTTGATAATCCAATAATCCTTTAATTTTTCAAGCAAATAAGTTAAACTTTCTATGGTTATAGCTTATTTTGCTGCTTTTCCTTGTCTTAACATTATTATTGCTTGAATATTTTTGGGTTTGGGACTGTTGACCAAGACATTTGATGATATTTAATGAAATTATGAAGAATTATCAATAAAATAATGTAAAACACAGCCTGTTACTGTGATCCTAAATAGAATGGTTTCTGTAAAACGGTGGAAAAGTTTAAACACTTTACACAAACAAGTTTAAACACAGTATTACAGTATTGCAGTATACACAAGTATGACATGCTGACTATTAGTGAGATGTGGTTTGAAAGCTCCAGAAAAAGCTACTGATTGGACCTTGAGTCAAACCTTTTTTTCACATTTCTTTTTGCAATATATGTTGTCAGATTGAAAAGCTTGACTGATTCATGGCAATGAACAAAATGTGAAATTGATTAAATACATATTTTTGTAATTGTTTTGTTGCACCAAAGTTCGCCTGTTCCTCTGATTCTGAAAGGAACAGTTTATGTAAATCAGAGGAAAAGGTTGTGGATTAGCAGTTTTCTCGATGTAATACCATTTAACAGCACCACATGTGCTTATTTTCTCCCACTGCTGTTTGACAAGCTACATGTCACTTCACATAGAAGGCACTGCCGCTGAGGGGGACACAGAGGACGCTGAGCCATTGGTTTTACAACCTGCCAGTGTTGGTCCCCTTGATCATGAGTGAGGCCTTACACACCTTTTCAGACATGAAAGGTCTGGCAGGAGCTTGGTGACAGCTGCATCCTCTGCCCAAATAACAACTCAGTCCTAGCGCTGGGTCTTAAATCTTATTTTTTCCTAAAGCAAGTGCTGAAAATGTAACAGTTTGTCAAGATAATTCAGCTGTTTTTTTCCGGTGTAAATCTACTTGTAAGTATATTTAAGTCGTTTTACTTTCTTGTGAAGAACATTTGCACTTGATGGAAACAGGAAAAACTGCATTACTCAAGGTGGCAAGTAGCAAAAGGTAAAACAGGATTTTAAGGTGAAGTAATCATAATATAGTAATATATAATATAAATGGTAATATATTATGTTGGCCTTTAATCAATTATTGTTGCTTATTCTGAACCTTTAGATGCTTTACTCTCTATAAGTTAAAAATAGTATTGACTTATGTTTTTTTATTATGTTTGCAAGATATTTATAGTATATATCTTGCAGACTGAAGACACACGCAGGCCTGAGTTGCCAGAGAGGTGTGATGATCTCAGGTGAAACAGCATCCTCTCATTCCTTCATTAGACGGATCACATCAAACTGATAATTGTCGTCGTGCAGACTTTAAAGAGTAATTTCCCACAAAAGGAATCTAATTATTTTTCTTTCTATCACATTATCCGTCTATTTAGCCTTATTCACACCCCAGTGATAACGAACGACGTCCTTCGGGAAGGTCGCATTTTGGCACTTGAGGTTTTCTTTGAACTTTTTCGCCTGAGCTGTGAACCCATAAACATCCGGAGATCTGCTTCTATATAAAAACGCTTTTGGCAAAATCACCTTCTCAGAATCTGTCTGTCATTCACCCCTGATGTCATCCTCGCTGCGTAAACGTCTGGACGTCTCGGGATATTTCTAACATGGACCTGGAGGTTGTTACAGCTAAAATACTGTCTGAGTGGAAGAGTCATGAGAGTCCGTTTGGAGAAGATCAGGACTCACTTCTGTCTACGTCACCGGAGTCCTCGATTGACTCCATGTGCTCTTCCCCGGAGATGTGCTACTCCAGCGGGCATCAGGAGATGAAGGACTTCGCTTTTGCTTTCGCGGGACGCAGGGCGACTCCAGCAACGCAGAGGCTGAGCAAGCCCAAAATGTCTACCAGAAGACGCATGAAGGCCAGCGAGAGGGAGAAGATGCGGATGAGGAGTCTTGCAGAGGCTCTGCACCAGCTCCGCGACTACCTGCCGCCGGACTACAGCAAGAGAGGCCAGCCCCTGACCAAGATACAAACCCTCAAATACACAATTGAATACATCAACAAGCTTTCAGACACCCTGAGCCGCGCGTAACGGACGCAGATGGACATTTTACGCATCAGGTTTACGCTCATCTGGACATTTATGGAGTTAGTTTTATATATGGGATGCGTTATACAACATCTTTAAGATAACTTAATCATTCAATTTCATTTAATATTTCTTTTCTTTGCCCTTCTCCTGATGTAAATATTTTTTAACGGGCACTTGGCAATTATTTTGTATATGAGGCTGCCTTTGATGGAGTTATGAATTCATTGTTTGGAAATAGAGTTTGTTGTTTGTTATGTTTACCTCATGATATCTTAATGAGTATGAAATACAGCTTTACTGATGAAGAATCTCTCCTATATTCCATGTTTGTGTGTTAACAGAGAACTTAATACCTTATCATACTTGTTGTTGTATGTTGCTGTATGTAGAGTTTAAGTAGCTGTATATTTTAAAGTGTTGTTGTATCTGAAATCTATTAAATAATTAGTCCTTTTCATTCTATTTCTATGGTCCTGTTGCTTTTTGTAACTGTCGAGTTTGTCTATCTAATTATTCGTATATTTTCCCCAGCTGTAAAATATATCGGGCTTGTTTATCATGTTTACACTGTTAATCTATTGGATACACCGTGTGTCAGAATCAGGTTATATACACAAACATGTTTTCTACTTACACATCTACAATAAATTAGTGATGTGTTGAACTTGTGGGTGGCCCAGTTAATTAATGAACCGTCTTCAGGATGAGCGGTACAATTAGAACGCCGTCAGCAGATTCCTCCAATCAGAATATCGAGATAAAGAACGCAGACTGACTGGCTTAATGAGTAGCCAATCAGACATCAGCATACTTTCTGGTGGGCGTAACCAAAGATCCTCTAAACCGTCTCTGGCGTAAGTCAGAAATTTTAAAAAACCTGGGCTGTCTAGTCTGACGAAGCCGCCATTTCAAAGCGCAAAGGAGCCACAGAAGCAGTAGGACATTTTGTAATTTATATTTTTCAAATATATATATTTATTTTATTACCAAGTAGGAAAACTATATTACTTTTAGAATCTACCTCGCCTGCATCACCAACTGAAGTAAGTCCCTTCTCTAACGTTGTATTTTCACCGGAGCACCAAAGCAGGAACGCCCCTTTTATACATGACTAGTTTAGCTACATTTAAATAAACACTTGTTATTAGCCTTATTTATTTCGTAATTTCAATTAGAAAAGTTCCTGTACAAACGTTGAATGACTAACATTATTTGAATAGTATTTATAACGTCTGTTTTGGACACAATAATGTGTGTCAACTCGTCTCTGCGATGTTTACTCCAGGAATTAGACAGAGGCCCTCTAGCCCTTTGCATTTAGCCAGCTATGCACAACATTAGCTCCTGTATGCTAAACATTATTAAGGAGTATTATTAAAGACTTAAAGTGTATTTGCTGCACAGGGCCCCTCTGATGGTGCTAGCTTAATATAAGAGCTCACACAGCTCCAACCGCCTCTCAGGATCAGGATAGAAATGTTTCCATTACGCTCGACGTCCCTGTGGCTCTGCCGGCTTATTTACTTTAAAATAACACTGTGTTATATGTAATTGACAGTCCTCCATGGCAGGGTTACTGTATTTAAAGTTTTACGTTTATTGGCATTGCCATATGCATTAGAACTAGTGCATTGCAAGCAATAACACTGCTCCATAAGTGTCTAGATATCTGTGAAAAGATATATATATATATATATATATATATATATATATATATATATATAGGGAGAGAGAGTATACCCTCATTGGTATAATGGGATGAACAAAATATTATAAACTGCGGAGATTAGTAGCTGCATACATTAAAACTGTGTATAAAGGTGCTGAAACTCATAGTTTACCTTATCCTTGAAGGATGGTAAATGATTCCAAATCTTAAAATGTTAGTGTTTTCATACTTGCATAGACCTTTTTTTGCTTGCTGAAAAGACTATAATGAAGAAATAATGTTCTGAGGTCTAAATAGAAAGCTCATGGTGACCTCATCCTTCCTTTGCCATGCATTTTTCATTTCATATCATTCATATCATTTCATTTTCATATCATCTGTAATATTGTTTATAATATGTGTTTCCTATGCTATATGTTTATGGTATCCTTTATAGAGCTTAGAATGTTGCTTCTTTTAAGAGGGTATTTGGCCATGGTATGTGTGCACCTCTTAAGCTCATTGGATTTGCTCGATCTTAAGCCAAAGTATCAGACACTCTGGAAGGAAAAAGAAGTTACAGATGCCTTTTTCAGGTCTTGGTATTCTGGGGCAGTTGGTCCTTCAGGCAAAATTTTGAATGTCACTACAAAAATTCCCCTTTTATTTATTTAAATTAAACTTATCACCAAGTTCTACTCTCCACACTCCACTGTCATGCAGCATCCCAGATGCTGCATTTTACAGTACTGATCCGGGCTTTGTGACTATTAATAATTTTCCCGCTATCAGCTTTGACTTGCAGTTGTCCGTGCTTAACTTGCAAACTTGTCACCTGCTTTAGTATGAGGCATGCACAATATGTCACACCCAGTGATGATGAAACAATGCAGGGAACGCAACACTGAGGTTTCATGTTTCCAAGATCTGCTGAGTGACATTTTAACAGCCTTGTGTGTGTCCCATTGTAGAAACGCATACCTAAATGTTGTTTTGTCAGTCAGTAGTATTATCATACATGATCTCATAAAACATCAAAGAGATATTGCAGGAAAGCAAAAAGTGGTAGAGATGGCTATTTCTATGCTATGTTGTCAAGATAACCACCATGTGAAACGTATCAAACTAAGTGGCCATGACTATCGAGTCTGTTGCTGGAGAATCTACTCATCATTTTTTTTCTTCATATCTTCGAATCTACACTTTATTTCTGCATTAAACTGTTTTTATTATTATTATTTTTTTCCCATTCGACATAGGTTGAGTGATTTATTTTTCATGTGGAAGGAAAATGCATTTTCACATGTAGAAATCTTTTTAATGTCAAGGCAGGTGTTGCAAATGTCTTTTATGGTTTGTGTGTATGAAACATGTTATTTTTATTAAATTATAATGTTAGAATAAGGCATTGTACTGTATATTAATATTACGCTGCATTATTTCAGATGGATGCAGACACAGAAGAAAAGGTGACAAGAACGTCAAAGATTTCCAAGGATGAATCTCAAAAACCCTTAATAGACAACAAATCTAGGTCAGTCTGAAGGTTGCAGCCTATACTGTATTTATGGATACTGGTTTTAATGCTGTATTTATGGATACTGGTTTTTAACTGCATGTGAATGGGAAGTAGAGATGTTCCGATACCAGTATCGATATCGGCTCCGATACTGCCTAAAATGCTGGTATCGGGAAGTACTGGAGTTCATGCACCGATCCGATACCACGTAATAAAGCCCTAAAGAAAATCTACATTAAAGTAGTTTATTGATGTTCATCTTCCGTTATAACTGACTGTCAAACTGGATAATAAAAGAAAGTTCTGTGTCATTCATGTTTCACAAATAGTTTAACCTGAGCCAGACCGATAACAAAGATAGAAATCACATCCATACAGGGATAGTAGTATACAGTTGTTAAAACATAATAAAATATATGACACATTGGTATCGGATTAGTACTCGGTATCGGCCGATACGCAAGTTCAGGTATCGGAATCGGGATCGGAAAGCAAAAAATGGTATCGGGCCATCTCTAATGGGAAGTGCCTCCGAAACAGCAGACAACAAACACGCCTTTCCAATGAAAACTGGAGTTGCCCATGTTGGGTCTTTTTCCTGTCTCATCTTACTAATATCTATTTATACGAAGCAGTCATGGAGAGGTTGGATTAGTAAACACAAGGATACTATATACAGTTCACTGTTGCATCGCAGGATTTCTGGGTTGAGTGAAGCTTATGTGCCAGTGTTAGCCAGCCAGCTAATTTTCAACTGTACTGAACTTGGACTAGTGGCATAGAGCCAGTTTTCCACTTTTTTCTCCTCAGGGGTCGTGGGTTTAAAAGCCGCGGTCGAGGGGGTCGGATGAGTCGAGGCGGCATGCGTGGTGGGCGGGGCATGATGAAAGGGTTTGGTCCACCTGGATATGGGAGGGGTCAAGCAAAAGATGGAATCTTGAATGGATTTGCACCCATGAGGTATGGACATTTGAAATATACATGGTATTAAGTATAAATAACAAAGTTTCTGCTTTTATTAATTGGTTAGTATGCAAACAAATAGTGCGGTTATTAATCATATAAGGGAAATGCATTTTAATTAAATAAATGTTTTGAATTATAAGATAAAAAACAACCTTTGTGTGTTGTATTTAAGATTAAAATGCTTAACTTTTATGGGTAACTTGCACTTCCTGCCCTTCCCTTGCAGAGCAATGAGGAGGATGCGACCTTACCCAGACCTAAGAGGTCATCGAGGTAGGGGTGGACCAATGGGCATGGGCCCTCCTCCTCCCCCACCACCTCCCATGCACCTCAGAGGCCCCTTTCCACCCATGCCCAGGTAACCACCACACACAATCATATGCACAGCCATGGGAGCCAAATGGACTGGATACAGGTTTTTTTTTTTTTTTGAATCTAAGATTTAAGAACGATCCTCCTTAAAGCTGTTTCATGCTTCTGCGTCGAATCGACGGCGTACCCCCGCAGATTGCCGCGATCCCCTCTCTGAGCCCTCCGCTGTAGCTCGACGTGCACCTTCAAAAATTTATAAATTTGCGTCGAGGCGATGCAGACCGCAAGGACTGTGATTGGTCAACTCGTCCTGTGTGTCGATAGTCGGTGTTTCAAGCAGCCTGCTGTGGGGAGTAGAAACATGCTAGTTCACTGACATAAGCTTTGCAAATACACTGACGACATATTTTGGTTACAATGACGGGGTTATCCATTTGTAAAGTGTCTACATGTCAGTAACGTTTTGAAATTAGCACTTCGCCAGCAAGCAGTACTTTGTGGGCAGTTGTGCTAAAGTTTGCTAACATAACAAACTGGCTGGCAGACACCTCGCAAATAACCTCAGACTTATTTTCTGGTTACAGTAACTAGGTCAACGGATTTTACTGTGTCTATTTCTCGATACTTTTTACAAAATCTAAGCAAGAAAAGGCCAAACAAATAAGATCAATATTTTAGCACGACAGTCTATGGGGTTTGCCATTCTGAGTACCGTTTCGGTGGTGAGCGACACAGACATAGGCGACACCCCCTAGCGTTATGGCGGTGAAATGCACCGCGATGCAAAGCTACCCGACGCAGAACTCTGAAATGGTCACGACGCTGTAGGAGCGGCGGCGTAGCTACGGTGTGGAGTTGACGCAGAAGCATAAAACAGCCTTTAGTTTAAAAGCTTTTGTTTGTCCTTAAAAGTAGATTGTTTTTATGTACGGTACAGACTACCATACATTTGAGCCATACCTTTTTTATGAAGCAATATGTCTTGCTTACATTTGCATTGACACTGACTGAAAATGTAGATAAGTGTATCGCTGTGACGCTTCTCCCTGTCTGTAGGCACGGCCCCCCTCCACCCCCTCCTCTAGGTCATCCTGGTTTCAGAGGGTGTCCACCACACCCTCGAGGCCGTGGCATGCTACCCCCAGGACCTCCACGCCACTTCCACCCCCGCAGTCCAAGAGGGTAAGAGCTGTTTGAATATTAATATCACGCTTAAGTTTTGCAAGTAACAATTCTCGGCGCTTCCTTGCACGCTTTTAAGATTCCTAAATAGATTTAAAATATATCTGGTGAGCATTTGAGACGTGCTTACACCAGTTATATTCCTTTAATTCTGTGATGCAGTAAACTGCGAGCCAAAAGACTGAGGGTTGTGACACAATGCACAGTCTTTTCTGTCCCTTATCTCTTATCTATAGCTCAATTTCTTTCACTTTAACTTGTCCTCTAATTACACATTTCTTTCTCAGTTTTCTATCAAATAGAATAAATAATATAGCTTGTTGCTTACTACAACAAATAGTGAGTCAAAAAATGTTAACTTAGTTTGTAAATATGCCAGACTCTTAAACAGTGCATGGAATATTAAAAAACAATACATTACACTGTATTTTGCCTTTTATAGGTACACGGTAACTACAATGGGATGACATCCCTGACTGGAATAGTTTAGATGGCTACTCTTATTAGAGTGTGCCCCCTATTGGCCATTGCCAAGAATCCAATGTGTGATTTTATCCTTTTACACAGCTACCACAATGGACCGGTCTCTCCTCCACCTCACCCCCCACCTGGCAGAGGCCAGAGGTGGCCAGGGCCCCCTGGTGGCCGACGCTTTTAACACAGCCTGCCCTAAAAACAATAACCAAACACTTGTTAATGTAGAAGGGGCCTAAAGTGGTGGAGTAAATGAAACACCCCTTAATCATGTGTTACACAAAGTCTCTTAATATCTTCATGACATACTCTGTGGCCAAATGTCTGCTTATTGATATTGTCTACTGGCAAAGAAGTAATGTGAACATGACTAATAACAACATAAAATGCCTCACAACTTTAACAATGTAAAGGCATTCTGTTGTCTATGTTACAAAAATACTGTTGGCACTGTAGGAACTATTTGACATTGTTGAGAAAAAACTCTTTGAAATAGCTGTTCTCAAAGGGAGGAAAATTATTGTCAAAGTTCATTAAATGTTCTGTGGTTCTTGTTACAGTCACCCTGTGAGCCTTAGGAATTGTTTCTGATCCCTGATAAAGAATTTAAAAAAAAATGGGAGACACTGTATATTTGAAGGTGGGGAAAGATGGCTGATGAAAGAGTGCACAGTAGCCCTCGAGCACCACTGTTAGTTAACTAGCTTAGTACACCTTGGACCACTCTAACCTTTCCTTTTGTTACATGGAAATAGTTATGTATTATAACCAAGCAGTGCAGTAAATATTGTTTAACACTTACACATTTTCAAGTGAAAAGACAATATTGTCAAGTATTGAAGTTTGAGTATTTAATTTGATATTTTTAATGTGCAACTATGTTAAGTTACCAGTATTGCTGTTTGGAACATTCATGTTTGTCTTCAGCAATCTATCTTGTAATGACAAAATGAAGAAGGCATTATAAATGAATAGTATATTGAAATATATATTTAGTAGATTTTATAAAGCAAATTTCATTAATATTTGCTCCAGTTAAGAACAACTCTTTACTGTGTTTAGTTTTTTTGAAGTGTTATAAATACTGTAATTAACATAACTTTTGTGAACATGTAAATGTGTTTGATGGAAACCGTCAAGACATAGGACATAGTCGTGGATAAAAAAATAAAATTAAAAATAAACTTAACTTCTCTTTTTTTGTGTATTCACAAACAAGTCTGAGAGTTTCCAACATATCTGTAATATATATGGAAGAGAATTAATTGTGTCAAAAGTAGTAATGTACACAGTGGCACAGTCAGTGTTTCATATTTGAAAGTGAACATTTGATCCATGTAAAGACCACTGCAAAAACGCACATAATTATTATATATGTTTTGAATGAGTCTGAAGGACCAAGAGCCCTTAATGATCATTCAGCTAGCTGACCACTGAAACTTACTGCAGATAAGAAAAGGCTTGGAAAAGTAATCCATGAATTGCACTTTTAGTAACTTGAAAGATGAACTTCACTCAATCCGCATCACTCATTACCATTTATGGTACCATGTCAATTTGACTGGAGGACTAAGAACCGCTCCACTTGAAAAGCATTTAAATGTTTTTGACTGAACGTCAAGTCACCGTTCAAATTCAGTGGTAGCATGTCTAAAAGGAGGACATCATCTGCAAAGGATAAACACTCTGATATGACCAATATTTCATGTTTTCACACTGCTATACTAAGATATTGTCAGAAATTTCAATCTGACTTCAACAAAAGGAATTTGAAGAATCTCACTGTTTTACGTATGTGTTTTTCTTTTATAATTCTTATAATTTAATATTCTATATAATTTCTCCCATACTCCTGTACATTTTTAATCTTTATAAAAATAAAAGTTGCTATGCATGTATGTATGTGCATATGAAGTTGCTGTACCTTTTATAGCAAAGAGGAGTAACAGATCATCAAATGAATGATTTACTCCAGAATCTGATTTACAGACACCATCTCATGGGACATGAATAAAGTTGACCCCAATTAAAAAACATTTTAGCTCTTCATTTTGTGAATGCATGTAGCTTTTTTTCCATAATGTGGTGCTAATTTAGGCCTACAGACTTTATAAAGATGTAACAAAACCCTGCTGTAATGCTTACACACAGTCTTAAGAAAAGGCATTTGTTAATACTGTATGTTGTATTTACTGCTGGCACGAACAAGGATTTGGCATTATTTCTGGATGAAAGAGCATTTTCTTCTCAGGGCCACTCACAAGTTATTGGTATTGCTATCACAGCTAATCTGTTTCATAAATTAGCCACATTAGTCTCTTTCCTCCTCTGTCCTTTTCCATCTCTTTAGCACTTTCAGTACATTGTGCTGCCCCTCAGTCTCTGCAGTCCCTTCTTGTTTCTCCCGTTGGTTGATTATAACAGACTGACTGTTGTTGTCTCCTGAAGGGGGGCACACAGTACAGTTAACATCCCGGGCCCCAGGAACCCAGGCCCTCCCTTACATCTCTCCCCTCCTTCATCAGCAGCGTAAAACCGGAGGTCTGGCACTTCACTTGAAAAGGTGAGCTTCCTCTTGTATCTTAATCCCTAAACCCCTCCCTCTCTGGAGATTCTCTCTTTCAGGATGGAAGTTGGAATGACTATGGAATCTTACCAAACTCGGTAAGACACAGAGGACTACTGGTTAATGGGTTATAGTACTTCATCTTTTACATCTGCACTGTGAAATCTTAACAAGAACAGACATCATTACCACAAGTACACCTTGTGGTAATGCAAGGAATATGCAGGGAAAGACCTATAAATCAGTATTATTGCACTACTAACTGGAATGATGACATTTTGACATGTCAGTTGGGAAAGCGCAGGTGTAAATAATAAAATGAATGGTGGCTGAATTCCATTTAGCTGCTCCAGTTCCAGGGCCCTGGTATTGTGCTTGCTGGCTCACAATCACGGCTTACTTAATTGTTGCATAGACTTAGGAAGTCTAGTTGTATCTTACACAATAGTCATGTATGAATCTCAGATGAACTTAAAAAAATAAGCTTAAATAAACAAATGTGAACAAGCTTTATAATAACTGTCTAGTGGACAGAACATCTTTAGGATTTAGGTGGTCAGGCATATTTGCGTAAGCGTGGACCACAAAAGGAAGGCCAATTTCTGCGTTAAAGTTTCAAACCTGCACTATCCAAACTAAACCAGGTGGAAATGTACTCAGGTCAGGTTTAGAATTTTGGTACAGTCATTGCTTTCACAGTATGGTGTTATAAATACCTACGTAACCCTGGTAGGTACATGGTAAAGTACGGAACAAAATTGATAATTACTGAAGAGAAAAGTTTATTATATGATTTTTGAGTGACATCTCTCCAAAAAGCTTAGGTACTTTCCCCATTTTCTAGTGTAGACATTCAATCTGGCAAACTGTTTTATATGAATTTTTTTCAAATTCCTCCAACCTAGCCATCTCACAAGGCCACTCCTGGATTGATCTTGAATCTGTCTGGCTATCATTAAACTAGTCTGGAGCCAGCTTCTTATGTTTATCCATCCCGCTTAGGACTGACCCATCTCCCAGAACAAGTCTTGGGCCGAATGGAACCTGGGTCCCTGCAATCTGAAATAGGTTATCATGTATCCCGGTCCAAAATTCCTGGACCTTATCACAGGACCATAGGACATGAAGTAATTGGCTGTCCTCTGTCTTACATTTCCAACAATTTGGTGTGTCTTTCAAACCAAGTCTAAACAATCTGGAGGGAGTCCAATAGAAGCATAATCTTGAACTGAATGAGGCGCACCCTCCCATCGCGTGACATAGTTTTAATATTCCTACAGATTCTGTCCCACTCCTCATCCAGTGTAATACTCAAATCTCTTTCCCATGTCTTCTTGAGGGCTGACCAGGCTCCATCCCCCAGGTTCTACATAAGCATAGAAAGATACCCAGAAGCCTCATGACCATTTCCATATTTCAACACATTATCTAAACATTCTGGTGCCTTCGGGGCTGAAGAACTGGATCCAAAAATCCCCACTAACAGATAGCGAAGTTGCAAATATCTAAAAACTGAGACCTATGGATTCCAAATTGGTATTCCAAAAAAGGGGAGATCCACCGATAGATGACTTTGGATTTTGCCAAATACTTGATGAAGTATTTAGATATGGATCCAGTTCAAACATGACCGCTCATTTTAATACAGGAAGCGAGGGGGGGCAGTCCTCAGCAGTCTTTAAATAGAGCAGTGGAGCAAAGTGTCTATGATGATAAATACTAGGGGTGGGGGAAAAAAATCAGCACAGCATAGTATCGTGATATTTTCTGTGGCAATACTGTATCGATACACAGACGCTAAGTATCGATCCATTATTATATATATGTTGGTCAGTTTGTCTGCTTGACAATCCCATTTTGCAGCAATAAGATGAGATGAACAAACAAATTATTTTTTAGATAAAACAGATGTTGAAAAAAGTTTCCTTTTGGGGACATAATTTGAAATTGGGAAAAAATTAGAAGTTGGAAAAAGGTAATAAATTGCAATATATTACAGAATATTGTGGATGTGACATAAGTATCGTGATGATATCGTATCGCGAGGACTCTGGTGATTCCCACCCCTAATAAATACGGGGACTTTTACCAGAAAATCTCCTTAAAATGACATGAAGTATTAGCCTTCAATCACAGAATAAGTACGCCGTGTTGTTTTCACTGTCACTGCACAGAGGGTGAATGTTAAATTCAGTGATTTTCTGTCTATGTTTTGCCCTACAGATTTTTGAACACTAATAATTCAATAAATGCAACAAAAAAAATGTCTTGTGTGCTGGTCTTGTGTTCTACAGACTCTGTGTTCATCATACAGAATACCAAAACAATGTCACTGGAGATAGTAAAACAAACCTTATCATATTAATGTAGAGTATAATTAGAATCACAATTCTGTTTAACTAACTGCACAAAAAGGATGAATTAAATTCTGAATATTTTAATGAAAAAATGTATTCCACAATGTTTTGCCACAGAAAAGACAATGAAAACGCACATTGATAGTAAATGAAGACTGGTACACATGGACATAATAAATGCAAATTCAACAGCTGGCCCTTTTTCTGTGGTGTGTTCAACTTCATCGATGATAATGTTGAAATCTATGTGATGAGTCCATGACAAACATATGTTACTATTGCGGTTTTTCCACGTCTTCCCATTTACCAAACATATTCTCTAAGAAAACGCATCCAATAAGCATCTGTTGCTCATCACTGACTTCACTGGCTGGGCTTGTCATCAGTGGGGTGGTCCTCCCACATGGGTTCAAGGATGTGATCTGGAACCTTCTCGATGGCGGTCTGATAACATGAACAAATGCAAACAAAAAAATATATATATATATTTATATTGAGTTAGGTGGAATTGTTACTGGTGTATGACTGGCTCTGCAGTAACTAACCTTTGTCACCTCCATGGCTACCCCTTCAGGGAGGTTCCTCTGGATGTATTCAAGGTAAACCTGCACTGTGCAGCCTGTTACATGAGACAGCTACAAAACCAGAGAAGAGACATCTTAGACTCATAACCGAATCATCACAAACCATTGTGAGGCTTAAATAACAACTACTTGAATTGTTCAGGCTCATTACTTCGATGCACCGGTAGTGTGTCCTCATCTCATACTGGACCCTGTGGTTTTTAAAGATGTGAACCGACTTCAGGAGTGTAAACCTCTCCATGTCCTTGGGAAGTTCATGACTGTGGCAGAGAAAAAAATATCAAAATAATGTCTGAGAAAAATATGTTATAATGTATGGCTAACATTTCTACTGTCTTGTGTGGCAGCTTAGTACTCACACTTTGTTGATGTTGATGCCCAGCTCTTTAGCTGCCATGGTGGCAAAGAACTCATAGCTGTCCAACACAGCCCTGTCATGGCCTTTGACCAACAGTGACACCTTTTGAAACAGTGTGTCGGGCTCTTCTGTTACAGTGATCTGCAAGGAAACAAATGTAAACCAGAAACAAGATACATGCACATGAGCGAACAACTCACTTTTTAGTGTTATTGTAATATTGAGCTGTTAAAAAGGCTGAGATGAATAAATTGTACTGAAAACTTACTGATGAAGGTGTTGATAAAAACACTGTTGCTGTGTGGAAGGAAGTGCTGGACACCAATGGGAGATGGGACCTGCAGGGATAAATAACAAATGATTCTGTAACTTTACTGTACAGGACTTGGCTTCACACTCAATCCTGTTTTAGTCCATTTAATATATCTGTTGGAAATTTAAACTTGGTGCATGCTGCATTGAGTAAAATGTTGACTAAAGCAGGACCATAACAAAAGCTCACAACACTCTTTGCCTTCCTTTAGTTTCAGGGCAGATTTTAGGATCAATAGCCACATACACTGACATATCAAAAGGTTAGACAGATACCTATGTTTCACCCTTTTGCACTTTTGAATGCCTAACTGGAATAATCTCCTTCATTACATACCATTCTTATTACTACTATTATATTATAATTACATATTTTGTCTTGATTTATTTTCCATTTTTTAAAAGCCCTTATGGGTTTGATTTTCTTCAACTTTTACCAATAAAATAGATAAACAGAGATGAAATCGATGTATGCTCTTTGTATATACATTTACTTATTTACTTACTAATGATAAACAACATGTGCAATGCTGCTTACACAATTTGACAACCTAATTGATAATAGGTAGATTTAATTGTCAAAAGGTTGTGATGAATCTGCTGCTGCAGAACCGAACGAGCACTGATGTTTATTACCGTTATTAATAAAATACTTAAAACGAGCGGAGAAGAAAAACTGTAGCCTACCTGATTATATTACATTTCCTGTGACCTGAACAGGCTCCCAAAGCTCTCGTTGTCTGTAAATAAACTTACATTAGTAGACATTTAGAGATGACATTTACTGCATAACCACCATGCAACAACCTGCTGTCAGTCACCAAATTATGAGATTTCCTGATTACTTCTCAAACTGTCACGTTAGTTAATTGTTCGCGGATGTTGTACAAATAAAAAAGCATGTTAGTTACTGTACCAAATGTGAGATTCCACTAATTTTCCTTGCCAGAGAAAACAATTCTCGTCTGAGAGCCATGGGAGCAGCCATGTTTTTGGAGAAGGTGGTAGGACAAAAGTCAAATTAACTCTTCAGTGCTGCCCTCGTGTGTACTGGAGTGTAAACTACTGTGGCAACTGGATGCTTTGGAAACCTAACCTAACGTTATAGTCTATGTGGGAAACTGGGAACCAGATTAAACTGCTGGATGAGCGAGGAGGACCACCTTCATTACTAAACAGATTTTTACATATATCTATAAATGGGCAAATAATTGTTTAGAGCTGAATAGTGACATTTTGATATTCATATGAAAGTGAATTTAAGTAAAAACCAGTGCCTGAAATGGGCCGGTACTCTGCAGCCTACTGGTGAGTACCGGCCCATTTCAGGCACTTCTGATGACTGTGATCACCTGGCCGGTCCTCCCTGACTATTTAACCCCGCCTGCCCCGAGACCAGGCGGCTGCATTCTCCCGACTGAGCACCAACGTGTTTTCTCTCTGTTTGAGTTTTCTCTTTGTTAACTACTGACGACATGCACCTCACATTCTCCATTACATCCATACACCTTCATTCATCACTGATACTGACAATCACACCTCATCGTTCTCGTTTGCATCA
This sequence comes from Sander vitreus, assembly GCF_031162955.1. Lineage (NCBI taxonomy): Eukaryota > Metazoa > Chordata > Actinopteri > Perciformes > Percidae > Sander > Sander vitreus. The sequence goes on from NC_135872.1 coordinate 12,317,436, forward strand.
TTATTTAATAAATGTCATTTTATTATTTACGTTGCTGTGCATCTCCCTCTTTTGTTGTGGCCTGTGAGCAGGTCGTAACAAGTTGGGGGCTCGTTTGCCGTGAGTATAAAACCAGGACCTTGTTTGTGGTTTTCTTTAATTAATCTTAGTTAGTTGCTGTTGAGGTAATTTAGTTAAGTTGAGCTAGTCTATTGTTGTTTAAATGTTAAGTTGCACTACAGTCATGTGTAATATAGTTTGATGTATAAATCAGGGGACAAACGCTCATTTGCATCCTAAACCCCCAAAATATAAGTTAGCTCAAATTATTTTATATGTTAAATATAATATACTAAATATAGGTTTTTGTCTGAAGGTACATGTTGGTCATCCAAAGAAAATAACTCAACAACATGGGAGCATTTCTTTCAGGGACATTTTGTAGGTTTACTACGACACCAAATCCCAGAATGCACTTGCTTCGCTGCTTTAGACTCCACTCCCAAGCCACGCCTACCGTTACAGACAGACAGTGAGGCAGCATGCAACTCTAATGTGTTTTATTGTCATTTCAACCATATAGCTACACGAAACAACGTTTCACCGTGGCTCTAGTGGTGTTACACATTTAAAATATATAAAAACGACATACGAAACAGGCTACATTTAGCTAGTGCACACACATATGCTCCATAAAGTTCAGCTAACGCATACTAGCATTAGCGCTTGGTAGACTGTAAACACGATTATAAACACAGTCGTAAATTTGCGTGGAATGTAGAATGGTCAGCATGTAATAGTCACAAACTCCACCAGCAGTTAGCATTTAGTTGGATACAAGCAGCTAATTTCTGCACAAGTCCGTGTTAGCACAGCCCATCTCCATTCGGCGACCCGGCGACAGAGAAACAGGCTGGATAGTCCGGTACACTGTTGTTTCCACAACAACAAAAACACAGCAGTCTCTGTTGGGGCGTTGGGAGTTTCGTTGAAGTTGGATGTAGTCCAGTTTGTTGTCTAATGAGCGGACAACAAACACGAGTTTGCCACCCGCAAACTCGTTCAACGTTCCCCGCTGATGATGTCCCTTTACCGGCCAGAGGCATCGAGCAACACCGCTGGTCTCCATAGCCGCCGGGCGAAGCTGTGTCAAGTATTCCGTCTGTAATAAAGTGTCCTGCATATTCTCCGATCTGTACCAATGTATCCCGTTGGTACACGTGTGCGGTAGTTTGAATGCACATAATTGTTGTTCTAAAATTTCCTTCGGGATGAATAAATCTATCTATCTAAAGTTTTCTACGCGAGGATTCAAGATGGCTGACACTCGTTTTGTTTCGTGAAATTTCGGAGAATGTCGGCAGCCCAACCCTCTATGGGCGGGTTGACAACATGCAGAAGTAGGTCCTACTACTGGCTGTAGTCCATAGCCTCTGGGCAAAAAAGCCTCTTATGACGCAAAATGACGATTTTTGCGTCATAAGAGGCTTTTTTCCAGATACACAATACAGAGATCTCTCGTCTCAGGGGGACATGAGGGAGGGAAGCATGGTCATTCAAAAATACTACCCGGTTTCTACTGATACAAAGCTTAATGCTAAACCCAAGGGTGAAGTATCCCTTTAATAATACAAAATATTGATCAGTGCAGCTTTAAGGATTTATTTTATTTGAGAAAGTCATTGGCCAGAGTATCTTAGATTAATTGAATCTGGCCTAAGTGTCCTTACAGTTTTTTAAATCACTTTTTTATATTCAGGTTTATCCGTTACTGCATGCTGTATATATGCTGCCTATAATAACGTGTAGGACAGCATAAAGCCTTTCTGCATACCTTTTTAATGCATAAAATATTAAGCTATTAAAATAGCCTAATAATTGTTGGCATGATTTTATAAATCATGTTTTAATGTTAAACATACTTGCTATTAAATTCAAACAAGACAAGAGAAAATAAGTCAAAATAGATTTTTATATAAGAAAAATCTATTTATATATTTATATATATATATATATATATATATAAATGATGAACTACACACTGAATCAAAGTACATCACCCAGCACCTCAGCTCATTCTCTGGAGCTATAGCAAAATGAAAACTGGACTTTTGAGATGCAGACTGATTGTAAACATGAAACTCTTCTGTCACTCATATCATATCTGCCTTACAAAACAAGGTAGGTTCTGCAACATTAGTGTTTACTCAAAAAAATATGTATTTATGTCTTCAGTTCACTAACTTTTCCATTTTAACCCTTGTGTTGTCTTCCCGTCGACCACGCAGCTTTTTATCATTCTGGGTCAAAAAAAACTTTTTTTCCCCCCAATGTTTTAGTCGTCTTTTTCTACACTTTTGTGGCTTTTGATGTTTTGAAGCTTTTTTTCCCCCAAGTTTTTGTCACTTTTATCAAGTTTGTCACTTTTTCTGATGTCTTTCTATTGAAGAAAAAGTTTTTCTTGTTTTTTTCCCCACGTTTTTGAAGCATTTTTGTCACTTTTTTCAACCTTCTTTCAACCAAATGCTATAAAATCTGATAAAATACCCAAATTAATTGAAAGTATTGAACTGACCATTTAGCTATTTTACACAAAAGAACGTTATATGGAACCATCCACGTTATTTTTTTTTGACAATTTGTTGAAAGAAACCCACATTTTTTATACAGACTTTTTGAAAATGGGTCAAATTTCACCCGAGGACAACAAGGAGGGTTAAACAGATTACGTGTCTGCCCTTTGGACTTCTGCGTTTTCTTATTAAAAAAATGTGCGATTGAAATGTGGCACAGAAAACGTCTTATCTGTTGTAATGTTTTATGTTTTGTGTGGACCCCAGGAAGAGTAGCTGATGTTCTGCACCAGCTAATGGGGATCCTAATAACATCAAAAATCAAACAAAGTATATGTCTCTAAATGTCACACTGATCCTTTAAAGCACTTGAAAACATAAATATTCATGACTAAATAAGTAACAAAGGTCTAAGTGAAAAAAAAACTCAAACAACATACAAAAACAGAAATCTGTCATGTGAAACAACCCAAACTGTTATAAAGTGTGTAGAAAATGTGTGCTCATGTAAAACCCCATCGCCAACAGTAAGTAGCTAATTGAGAAAATACATATTTAGCTGTGAAAGTACCAAAATCCCATAATTTGCTCCATAGTAAACTACTTTATCATAAATAACCACCAGATGGTAGAAAAGCTGCACATTTAAAGTCTTTGGCTGAGGAGTTTAATACTTAACTGACTTGAACTGAAACCAGAGCTGTTTTGTTTGAATCTGTCTTATTACTACCATTTAGTCTGAGTGGAGCATCAGGACATTAGGTACTTCGTGAGTCGGAGCCTTCAAAACAAATCCTTCAAAGCATATTGTGTTGTAGAAACAGTTTAGTACAGAGCATCACAGTTTGGGTGCAAAGTGTCCTTCATCAGCCATCAGATGTGTGTCCAAAACAGACTCAAAGGTTTTGTTCACTAGGCTTTCTATAGATGAAAGTTCACCCTTACTTTAGCTGATAACAAACTTCAAATTATTTCAATTTAAGTCTGGTCTATTATTTGGACTTTGCTATTTTGTTGTTCTTTAAGGTTCCAGTAAGGAGAAGCCACAGGATCTGATGAATAAGTTATAGTAACTGTTTTCTATAATTTACCTCCACTTAAAGGTGCAGTAGGTAAGACTTATAAAACTAACTTTCTGTCATATTTGCTGAAACTGACCCTATGTTCCAGTAGAACTACATGAAACAGGTAATTTAAAAACAAATCTGGCTCCTCTGACACCACCTACAGCCTGTAGTGTGATTTGCAAAAATCCACAGCTCCCTGTTCAGATGCACCAATCAGGGCCAGGGGGGGGTGTCTAACTGCATGTCAATCATCATTCTCCTTTGTGGGGGGAGGGGCTTAGGAGATCGTTTTGGGCTTTAGCAGAAAGGGGGAGGGACTGAGAAGTTTTTTGATGTTCAAATGTGTTGGCTAAGTCCTGGATCTTCCCAATCCTACCTACAGCACCTTTAACATAATGAGTTATGAAATTTCGACTTAATTTCATGAGTTATTACTATTCCAACTCAAATTTGTAAGCCAGTTCAGTGAAATGTAAATTTCAATGTGTCAACTTAACTTGGACCTTTTTTTTTTTTTTTTACTAGGGGGGCCAAGGAGGGGCCAGTGTTTAACCAGAGGGGCACATAAAAAAATAGCAACAAATGATATTTAAAGATTATAAACTTTATTTTACTTTAAAATCATATAAACATTTATTTTGTACAAGCGTGAGTGCAGGTGCAAGAGAGGTAGGGCAATAAAAAATAAAAAATTAAAAACGTCTACATGCATAGCAATATGTAGAGTCCATCATGACAGAATACTCAAGCCATGGATGAAGATTATACCAGTTTGGCCTGAAGCTCCGTCTTCTGTCCCCCATCAAAATGGTTGGGAATATATTCAAGTTGGGCTGTAGTGGTACATCATTCTTGGACTTGTTGATATCTGTAGAAAGATGTACAGTAAACATGAGCACAACCACAATATTTATTTACTTATGCATGTATATCTGCATGTATTTCAAAATGTAGGCCAAGTATTTACTTAAAAAAACAAAAAACAAAAACATTAGAGCTATATTGACACAAAAAAGAATTTACAGCAGAAAGCACCATTTTAAAGATTTTTGCACTGCTTTGCAAATAGTAAGAACCTTCTTCATCACAAACCTGATGGTGGATTACTTGATCCACATGGATCCACTTGCTGTCCCTCTGGCCGTTCCTCTCTCTGTCCCTGTATGCTTTATTCCTCCTCACCCTCTTCTTCATCCTCCTCACCCTCTGGAATTTCCCTCTTTGTGTCAGAGCCCTCACTTTCATCACATGCCCTCTCTCCAACCTCCACCGACTCCTCTGGCTCTCCCTCTTCCTGCTCCTCAACTCTCTCACTGCTGTTTTTCTGACTTCTTGGTTTACTGGGGCAAAAAAGGATGCTAAAAACGTAGGGGCATGCATTACATTTCGTTGCCTAACCATCCCTCCCTACTTAACGGGCAGATAGCCTGTTGATTACTTTACTCAAATGTATTTGTTATCGCAATGCAACAGCCAAGACGGATGAAGTTATGTGATAAATATTAGTTTATAAATAAATATTAGAAAAAGGAGAGACAAAAAAAGTATGCTATTCTTTAGCGAGTTTATCATAGCCTTGCAAGTTACATTACGTGTAAGGGTATCTATACAGTGCCATTGAATACATTGAAGTCCGTTTTTGTGGTCTAAGAATGTGTTGGTGGGGATATGGTACTTCCCAAAAATCAAAAGCAGGTTAACAATGTATAAGATATACACATATCACAGACTTTAAAATTGTCCTTCCCCATTCCAAACAGCACAAATGTAGTTATGCGTCTTCTATTGAAGAAAGTCCATCATGAGATACTAACTCATTATTTTGGAATAGTAAGTCATTATTTTGAGATGTTATCTAACTATTTTTCAGATACTAATTCATTATTTTTGAGATATTATTTTTAAGAAACGTAGCCTACTCTTTGTATTGACTTACGGGATCTTTTTTTTTTTTATCACATTTGCTGATATGGGCTTGGCTTTTATACATCCTCATTTGCGAGAAGATGAAATTATAGATAAAACACTTCAGTTATTGAACTGTGATAATTTAATTGGTCTTCACGTGCCTGTCACGTGACACCGTATCGGGCCCTGCCAGTGTACGGCAGCGAGCTGCAGGCAGAGGATCAAGCAGCAGCAGTACAGAGCAGAGGTAAGCACTTCACTGGCCATTGATGTTTCTCCGGCTTTGTTGACGACAGGTCTGATATTATTTTTCCACTTTATCCACTAGCCCACTGACACATGAACATTATGAACAGCTACGTGCTAATATGAAGGAAAAAAACGTTAGAATAAACAAGCGGCTAACGTGCTAGCCATAGCACGTTAGCGACGAGTGCCAGCGGCGAATGTACGAAGCCAGTCTCCGCTGATGGTGGCTCAGGTTCAGCTAGCTGGTCTGTTAGCCGTTTAACCATCACTGGCTGCTCTTTGTGGAGGGAACAACACAGGCAGCAAACGTTAGCATCTCGGTTAGCTAGATTAGCTTTACTGCACCCCGCTGCTGAAATGTTTTGATCCGTGGAGCCCACCCAGCTCTCTGTCTCGATCCAACATCCAGGATCCAGCTAGCTCTAGCACGGTGATGGGTATTTGGCTATCTTAGCATCATTTGACGGGCTTCAGCAGTATTTGAGTGTCAGTAATGTTAGTATCACTGGGTCTTTATTTAAATTAACGGTACAACAAACTGGCACATTATAGGCTACTCTATTTTTTTTGCTGGAGGTAACGTTAGGTTGAATGGGATGCTCTTATACCGTCACCTGTCTATAATGTAGTCTTTGTGGAATTGATGTGGACGCTATTTTTTCTCATTATGATAATTGACTTAATCCAAATGTCGATTATATTCTTATACACCAGTTGTGCATCGGATGTCATTTTATTGCCCGATGACAGTCAACAGCATCCGTTGGTGCCCACTGGTCTGTCTGTCTGTCTGTCTGTCTGTCTGCCTGCCTGCCTGCCTGCCTGCCTGCCTGCCTGTCTGTCTGTCGGACCTCGTTGGATTTCTTTTATAATTGTCACTGTCTAATTTTGTTTTCTCCCTGGTCATTTATCACATTGGTTCTCGAAACATTTTTCTATAATGTAGACTACCCTCTTTGAAATAATTTGTCAGCCATGTACCACTTGACCAGGGCAAAACATTTTTATATAAAGACATTACAGCACTGCACCATCAGTATCCAATTTATTAAACAACAACCTTGTAACTGGAAAAAACATTTAAATGCTATTTCAAATGTTTACAATCTGTCACCAAATTAATTCATTATTAGTATCATTATTTTTGGAATTATACATGACTGACATTTTTAAATTAACTAAACAAATATCTCTCGTACCCTCTGTAAGTACCCATAGCAGTATGCATACCCCTATTTGAGAAACACTTTATGACATTGTTTAGTTGTTGTCCTCTTTTACTGTTTATTTAACAGTTTTGCTGTGAGACGCTGCTTCGGTACATCAGTGTAGTAAAGCCTAATGAAACAGGAGCTAAAATTATACATGGTTCGTCTAAATAATTTAGCAGTTAGTTAAATATCCTTCCGCTGAGCAGGATAGTCCTCGAACTAAAGTGATTGCTCAGTTAGAGATAATAAGTAACAGTAAGTAAGGGGTAATTTTAGGCTTGCGCATTAATATTTAAATTTCCGGCTGTTTGCGGCAGGTGAGGGCTTCCAGCGCTTTTACACTGCTTGTACCCTGACACTGTCCTCTTGTCCGCTTCATAAAACAATTCAAACAAACAAATTAAAACACATTGCACAGCTCCTCTTCAGTACATCATTTTTTATTCACCAAATGTTCTTGACTGCCTTGCCTTCATCATCATCATGTTTGATGTGTAAGGTATTTGCACTCAAACTCACACTGGTCTGCACCTCGCTGTTTGTGCGTTCTCAAAGTTAGAAATCACCCCATACAGCTTTGTGTCTCTGACTTTACTGTAACGCTTATACTATTTACGAACCTAGGGGTTTATTAACAGATGTGTACCCACTCGATCGTTCTCTGGGACATGTTTTCATGCTAATCGAATGTGTTTGTAGCTTGAAAGACGCTAGTGCAGACCGCTGATTAGCTTACAACTAGAGGTGTGAATCTTTACTATTATATATTTTTTGTAATTTTTTGCATCTATCAAGATGCTTTTCACATTAGACACATATGCAACTGGGAGAGAAATGCCCATTTCCCCACTCTGACCTCATCCCAGCACTAGTAATGAAAGTAGTAATGTCCTCTACACTTCCACTCTAGATTTAATAATCAATAAATAAATGCTTTGGGAAATGAGAAATCCATCACTCGTCTACCCTGTGCATCATTTGGGTTTTTTTCAAATATTATATTAATCGGTAGCGACAATTTATATATGATAATGACATCCTCTTTTTTTGTATTATCCAGCCAGTCCTCAATGGGATCCCTAAGGCTGGTTGAAAAGGCAGATTGGCTGACGTGATGACGTTACCGGGAGAAGCAGCTCTCCTGCAGGCTGACAGCTGATGGAGTCCCTGCTCCTCCTCTCACACACACGGCCGGGGTCGTATGAGGAGGACACGGAGCCCTGAAATGACACACTGAACTGGACAGAAACGTTACAAACCTCAACTGGAAGCACTGGGACGTGTTGAGTGGAATGGATGCATCGCCTATTGATAAGTTTACAAGATAAAGCTTTCTTTTTTTTGGATCAGCAGACCGGAGTCTAGAATCATCTGCCACAGTTGATTTCTAAATAATCTTCCGGTACTCTCATCTGTTGCCTTGTCATTGAAACATCATCAACAAGGCAGCTCACTGATCAAATGCATCACAATGACTTGAATGAGTGCCTTTTGTTATGTATGCAGCCTATTCGGCTCTTCAATCCAGCATCGCTAAAGTCCACAGTTTTGTGACCCCATTTGTACTTTTGGGGAAGTGTTCACTGATCAACTTTTAATAATCAGTATTGCAAATCACAGAGATAGCCTAGGGAAAGGGCAAATACTATGCACCGTTGTCGCGGTCTCACATCCGACACCGAACCAGTAACCTCAGTGGAGGAGAGGCGCTCATAACAGTACCGACCCCTCCGAAGAACCCCCTACCTCCCTCTGGGTATTTTTTTTTTTTTTATCCACGGGGGTGTAGAGAGCTGCAGAGATGTTCGCCGCCGTAGAGCATGGCCCAGTCCTCTGCAGTGACTCCAACATCCTGTGTCTGTCCTGGAAGGGCCGGGTGCCCAAGAGCGAGAAGGAGAAGCCGGTGTGCAGGAAGCGCTACTACGAGGAGGGCTGGCTCGCTACCGGGAATGGTCGAGGAGTTGTCGGGGTCACGTTCACGTCCAGCCACTGCAGACGGGACCGGCCCACACCACAGAGAGTAAACTTCAACCTCAGAGGACACAACAGCGAGGTAAGAGGAGTTTCATGGATAAAACGCACGTAATTCCTACTCAATTAAAAATACTAATATTTGTGTTAAGGTAAAGAACAAACGACTAATCTGAGTAAAAAGTCAAGTCATTTTATTTATATAGCACATTTAAACGAACAACAGTTGACCCAAAGTGCTTTACAGATAGAGCAGGGAAGGCAAAACAGTATGCCATAAAGATACATAATCAATTGTGCAAGCTACCATGAGTTAGGCAAAGGTAGAATTAAATAATGTAACATAGAATAAAACAATGGAACAACGTTTGTAAATTACAAAAAGATAAGAAAAAGTTGAGTTCAGTTCATACCCCTGAATCTTAAAAAAAAACAAACATTAGGAATCAAAGGGAGTTAAAAGCAAGAGAGTAAAAATGCGTCTTCAAATTTGATTTAAAACTAGCAATTGTATTACATGATTTGATATGGGGTGGGAGGGAATTCCAGAGTTTGGGGGCTACTACAGAGAAGGCTCGGTCCCCTCTGGTTTTTAGGCGTGTCCGGGGGATGAGAAGGAGTTGTTGGGTTGTGGACCTGAGTGCCCTGGCGGCAGAGTAAGTGGACAGGAGATCGGAAATATACGGAGGGGCTTGACCATGGAGTGCTTTAAAAACAAAAAGTAAAACTTTAAAATCGATTCTGAATTTCACTGGCAACCAATGAAGCTCAGCTAAAACGGGAGTTTGTAAATCATTGTAAAAGTTGCAATGTGGCATCCTGACTATTTGTCTATTTATTATTGGTAGAATGAGCTCCCTATTGACATCAGGACGGCTGAAAGCCTGCTCATCTTCCGCCGAAGGCTAAAACACATCTCTTCCGACTGCACCTCGGGGGGGAATAAATAAATAAATGTGTGTATGTATGTATGTATGTGTATATCTATCTATCTATCTATCTATCTATCTATCTATCTATCTATCTATCTATATATATATCTCTTGAAGCTGCACTTTCATATGGTTCTTTGTAGTTTTGCTTATTTAAAGCTAATGTACTTGCACTTACTACTTGTTGTCTGGAGTTTGCACCTTCAGGGTTGAAAGCACTTAATTGAAAGTCGCTTTGGATAAAAGTGTCAGCTAAATGACATGTAATGTTATTTCAATATATACATACCCCACCAAGCAGTAATTGTCCATTTTCATGATGCTCTTAAGAGTGGCGATCCTATTTTGCTTACAAGAAACCTTTTTTCACACTCATTACATTGAATATTCTCCCAAGTGTGTTATAAGTGTACGCTACTCTGTTAATCATGAGTCTCCAAAAGTAGTTTAGAAATATGAATTAAGAAAAAGCAGATTTTTTTTAATAAATTTGTTCGATTAAAGAAATAACATAGTACAATAAAAAGCTTATTAATAATACAGAGGTAGAGGACTTGTAATTAGTAACTAGATTATTGTTCCCCTTCAAACTGGCTGCTCAAACCTCAATTCCATACACCTGCGATGCAGGGGAATGCAAATGACTGCAAAATATTATCTTTTCATTAGTAGCACTCTTGGCTCCCATAAATATGATTTAAGAGTAGAGCAGATTTCATGTTACTTTTTTCTTTACCCAGCTGCAGGGCCAGGTGCAGAACGATGTCCTTGAAGCTGCTAGGCTTACTTATTTAGGGCAGGTTGCAAGTATATGGTTTAGCACAAAGAGGGTTCACTTTAGTTGAAGGGTGTCTGACCCTGTGCCTTGGCACGCTGAGAGTTTTAAGTCTTTCTACAGCGTGTGATTTCACTGTTTTAACTAGAACAGTGGTGTAATTGGTGAAATCAACTTTTGTAGTGTTTGGATGGAAGTAAGACCTCCATACTCTCATGGTTTGACATCCCTGCATAAGAGCTCCCTGCTGCTCATAGTCAAAACATTTCTGTGCTCCACCCTCTGGTATTGCTCTTATCTCTCACCATGGTTATACCCTCCAAGGTTTCCCACCAGTAGTGTACTCAGTACATTTATTTTGTCATTGGAAAGATCAGCTAAATAATGTCGAGGTTTATGCCGGCCATGTATATGAATATTCCTGGCAGTATATAACAGAGCTGGCACAAGTGGAGATTGCACACAGGTTGTGTTTTCTCTTTCAGTGGGTGTAGCTGTTGGTCAGATGGAGCAAGGTGCTGTGTCAGCATTCCATAGGGCAGCTGAGGGGAGAGTGGATGAATCCCTACAGAGAGTGACTGAAGAGCAGCAGAAATGTCATTTAACTCTGCCCACTTGAATTCGGTCCAAATACTGACATTTCCCTTTTATTGTTTTGGTGCATGCAGTATGGAGGAGGTCAAACCTACATAACTCTAATTTCCCCACTTTTTTCATATGTGAATTTGACTTCATCCATCTATTGGGCAGATAAAAATTCATTATGACACATACAGTGGTGTGAAAAAGTGTTTGCCCCTTCCTCATTTCCTGTTCCTTTGCATGTTTGTCACACTTAAGTGTTTCGAACATCAAACCAATTTAAACAAAAAGTCAAGGACAACACAAGTAAACACAAAATGCAATTTGTAAATGAAGGTGTTTATTATTAAAGGAGAAAAAAAATCCAAACCATCATGGCCCTGTGTGAAAAAGTGATTGCCCCCCTTGTTAAAACATACTATAACTGTGGTTGTCCACACCTGAGTTCAATTTCTCTAGCCACACCCAGGCCTGATTATTGCCACACCTGTTCACAATCAAGGCATCACTTAAATAGGAGCTGCTTGACACAGTAAGGTCCACCAGAAGATCCTTAAAAGCTACACATCATGCCGAGACCCAAAGAAATTCAGGAACAATTGAGAAAGAAAGTAATTGAGATCTATCAGTCTGGAAAGGGTTATAAAGCCATTTCCAAAGCTTTGGGAATCCAGCGAACCACAGTGAGAGCCATTATCCACAAATGGCGAAGACATGGAACAGTGGTGAACCTTCCCAGGAGTGGCCGGCCGCCCAAAAATTACCCCAAGAGCGCAGCGACGACTCATCAGAGGTCACAAAGACCCCACAACAACGTCCAAAGAACTGCAGGCCTCACTTGCCTCAGTTAAGGTCAGCGTTCATGCCTCCACCATCAGGAAAAGACTGGGCAAAAAATGGCCTGCATGGCAGAGTTCCAGGAGAAAACCACTGCTGAGCAAAAGAACATCAAAGCTTGTCTCAATTTCTCCAGAACACATCTTGATGATCCCCCAAGACTTTTGGGACAACATTCTGTGGACCGATGAGACAAAAGTGGAACTCTTTGGAAGGTGTGTGTCCAAGTATATCTGGCGTAGAAGGAACACTGCATTTCATAAAAAGAACATTATACCAACTGTAAAATATGGTGGTGGTAGTGTGATGGTCTGGGGCTGTTTTGCTGCTTCAGGACCTGGAAGACTTGCCGTGATAAAAGGAACTATGAATTCTGCTGTCTGCCAAGAGATCCTGAAGGAGAATGTCCGACCATCTGTTCGTGTACTCAAGCTGAAAGCGAACTTGGGTTCTGCAGCAGGACAATGATCCTAAACACACCAGCAAGTCCACCACCGAATGGCTGAAGAAAAAAAGCTAAATGAAGACTTTGGAGTGGCCTAGCCAAAGTCGTGACCTGAATCCTATTGAGATGTTGTGGTATGACCTTAAAAAAGGCCGTTCATGCTCGAAAACCCTCTAATGTAACTGAATTAGGACAATTCTGCAAAGATGAGTGGGCCAAAATTCCTCCAGGACGCTGTAAAAGCCTCATTGCATGTTATCGCAAACGCTTGGTTGCAGTTGTTGCTGCTAAGGGTGGCCCAACCAGTTATTAGGTTTAGGGGGGCAATCACTTTTTCACACAGGGCCATGATGGTTTTGGATTTTTTTTCACCTTTAATAATTAACACCTTCATTTACAAATTGCATTTTGTGTTTACTTGTGTTGTCCTTGACTATTGTTTAAATTGGTTTGATGTTCGAAACACTTAAGTGTGACAAACATGCAAAGGAACAGGAAATGAGGAAGGGGGCAAACACTTTTTCACACCACTGTATATTTTGTGTATTAAAGTTACCAGCATCGCTGTGATGGAAGTTGTATGATATTGGTGTTTGTTGCATTTTAACTAAATCCCAATTTGGTGCTGCAAATGCAACAGCTATCCATCACAATTAAAACACATTGCATAGCTCCTCTTTTATACACCATGCATTATTCACCAAATGTTTTTGACTGTCTTGCCTTCATTATTATCATTATCTTGTTTGATAGGTAAAGCATGGTGTACTGGAGGAGAGATGTTTTAATTTGATGGACTTGCATTGAAGCTCACACTGGTCTGCACCTTGCTGTTGGTGCATTCTCAAAGTCAGAAATGGCACCATTCAGCTGCTTCCCTAAATCACCTGATATAGCTGTGTGTCTCTGACTTTACTGTAATGCTGTTGAGATAAATAATGCAAGTCTCCCCACTGCCCTCTGACCTCATCCCAGCACCAGTAATGAAAGTAGTAATGTCCTATCCACTTCCACTCTAGATTTCATATAAAGCAATAAATAAATGCTTTGGGAAATGCGAAATCCATCACTCGTCCACCCTATGCATAATTTGGGGTTTCTGACAGTGGTGGAAATCGCACTGCTTAATGAATTTTTAAGTTATGACCGATCTGTTCACTCGCCCACGACATTTTATATACCAGAGGAGAGAATGCTGTTTGCACTATACAGTCCAACCACCACCAAGGAAAATGACCCCCAGACCTTGGTATATAGTGTCCACTGTCAAGTCCTCACTAGGTATTAAAATATGTTTTTAGAATAAGCAAAACCTCTCCTCAAGCCAAGATGATTTCATTTTTTAAATTTAGTTTTTAAAGACCTATGTCAATGCATTTGGGTAACCTTTCCTTGTCTTCGAAAGCTGCATGCTCAGCAGTCACGTCCCCTGACAACCCTGTCCTTTAAACGTCAGCACCGCCATTGAACACTTGTAGTCATTGGTGACGAGTGTCCTTTCACGTAAATTAGCCCAAGTCATGTTGTGAATGACTACACAAACAAAAATGCAACATGAACTCATCCTGTCCAGTCCTGCCAAGATCAATACTCATGCCAGCATCCTTTAGTTTGGCCATTATTCCTGTTGATGTATCAGACCCGAGTGTCCTGTGATCATTCTAATGTAAGCGAGCGTCGGAATGGATGTGTCTTTTGGACTCTGCCCAATACAGGCAATGTAGTAAAGTACAGGGCGGATCTTAAGCTGTCAGACATCTGTTAAGAAGAGGACAGACGGGTAGAGGACTGTATTTTTCTCTCTCTCTCTCTCTCTGGAAAAAAAAAAAAGGTTTGCACTAAAAGATACTTTGGATAAAAGCATCTTGTGTTGTGGTGAAGCTCATTAGTTGTCCTGCTGGAGCACCTGTTTGTAGGCTCTCATGATCTTTTTCAGATAAAGAAAATGTTTTGCAGGTCCAAGGTCTGTAGTACATCTCTGATGAAGGTTTGTTCTCCTATGTGTCTATTCCCCTTCAGCCAGGGTGAGAGATGATAACACGGTAACAGCTTCAAAGGGAGCAAGGTGTGTGGGGCCATGCTCCTTTTGTTCTCTCCCACAGCCATCTTTTCACAGTGGGTGTCTGTAGAAAACTACTTTGTATTCAGTGCTTTGTGTTTTTCATGGAGCTTGGTTGCTTAGCAGAAATGCTGAGACCCATATTAGACTGTCAAGTCAGCATTCTAATGTTCTTGTTATACTCCATATCAACTTAGAAGTACACGGTCAAATATCTCAAAACAAAATTGTGATGTGTTTTTGTGTTCATGCTTACTACTATTATACTCCATGTCCACCCTTAATTCTCTTTCATTATTATTATTATTATTATTATTATTATTATTATTATTATAGATGTGGGCCTATTATATGTTTTTATTGTTACTTGTTAAGTTAAATATTGGTCTTATCTATGGCTGTATGATTATTTTCATTTCATCGATTTATTGCTTAGTCATTTGTTTAATCTTTGGAATGCTCATCACAACGTCTCAGAACCCAATGTGGGTTCCAATGTCTTCAAATTTCTTTTTTTTTTTACCAGCAGTCCAAAAAACCCCCCAATATTTAGTTTACAATAATGTAAAACCGAGAAAAGCAAATTGGTACATTGGAGTACTTGAACCAGTGAATGTTTGCCATTTTTATTTGAAATAGTTGCTGATTAGTTTTCTGTTGATCGATTAATCAACTAATCATTTTAGCACTAGTCTTGTCATTGATTTATTTACCATGGCCAATTTTTTGTTTTAAAATGATTTGGTTGATTGGATTGATGTTAAAGGACAATTCTGGCACAAAACGAACCTAGGGGTTTATTAACAGATGTATGTATGTGTACCCACTCGATCGTTCTCTGGGACATGTTTTCATGCTAATCGAATGTGTTTGTAGCTTGAAAGAAGCTAGTGCGGACCGCTGATTAGCTTACAACTAGAGGTGTGAATCTTTACTGATCTCCCGATTCGATTACGATTATCAGGTCTTCGATTCGATATCTCGATGCATCACGATGCTTCAAAATACATTTTTTCTATTAAAGCCATATAGGATATTTGACTTGACAAACTTGTCAAGTGCAATGCCCAAGCTGCAGTACATAACTTCAGACTGGAATGATGAAGTGTTTGGGTTAATTTCTTTAAGGTAGCTACCACTAAGGTTTACCTATTTTGGATTAGTCATATACCGGTACCACCCTACTTTTAACCAGCAAATCTATTGTGTTGTATTGGAATAACTGACCCCAGACAACTCTTTAACAAAAAAGGTATTGTTTACTGAACAATAACTTAAATGTACAAATAATATTTAGCTGTTAGATTGAATAACAAAAAAAAAACATAACACAAATCACACCCTTCAAATATGCTAACTGCAATATTTCTTCAAATGATATTACACACAACTACCCCTTTACCCGTTTCTCTATCAGTTTCCACTTAAAACACTCCAGCTACACAAAATTATTCCTCCTTACAGCAGTTTCAATGTAAAACTTACTCAAACCCTATTAAACCATTGTGTTACCACACACCCACCCACACACGCAGAGAGGAAAATAAAAAAAGTTGCGGGCCTGACGGTTAGGGGTGGGCGATACTGGGAATTTTGGTATTGATCCGATACCAAGTAAATACAGGGCTAGTATCGCCGATACCGATACTTTTTACTTGTAATGTCACGATCATTGAATAATTTTGTGATTTTGCCTTTAGTTAGTTGATTATGATAAAACACAGGAGAATGTGTCTAAATGTTTTTATTTACTAACTAGAACAATATAAAACAATGTAACGGTATAAACAGTCCAAAATTAGCATCCTCCGAATCAGCAACTCTCCGCCATTAGCTCCAACTTTAGCTAGTCCGTTAGCTTAAACTTTAGCCAGGCACACTAGCACAACGTTTGTTCTAAACCACTGCTGTTAGACAGGAAAAGTGCCGTAGTGTAGCTACACCTCTTCAGCTTCGTTATTCCACTTAGATCTTCTCCAAGCTAACTAGTGTCTCTCGATGTTTCTCAGTGTTTTCTTTCCTCTTCTTGATTTGTGATTCTCTCCACTCTCCCGTGTCTCCGCTCAGCCGTTTTGCGTGTGTGTGTGTGTGTGTGTGTGTGTGTGTGTGTGTGTGTGTGTGTGTGAGTGAAACGGGTTAGGCTACTGAGAATGTTATTTTTCATTTGAATGTTTATGCCGCGGCCGGAAAATTAACGAGCGACATCATTGCGTTATAATCGATTATGGTGGGCCACTGCATCGATGCAGCATCGTCCATGTCCGCATCCCGATGCATTGATTATTTGATTAATTTCAACACCTCTACTTACAACTCTAGTATTCAGGGCACAGGGAAAGTAAAAACAAATCGCTATTTTGTACTACTAAAAAGGCTCAAAATATCACACTTCAACGGTAGCAGAATGAGGGTTCCTAAATATTTACCGAAGCATTGAGAACTTTGTAAGTGTACAGAAAACATGTCCCAGAGAACGATCGAGTGCGTACACATCTGTTAATAACCTCTAGGTTTGTTTTGCGTCAGAATTGTCCTTTAACTCTCTTTTGTTCTATAGGAGTTTTTCACATTATGGCTATCACACAACTTTGTCTTACATCACAAAATAACAGTTAAAGTCTGTTTGAGTAAACTTTCTTTTTAGACTAAAAATAAATCAACCAGACAAAAATGTTGTATTGAAACAAAATGTGGCCCCGATTGTCTTAATACTATTTTTATGTTTTGTTTTTAGAATTTTTTAAACCAAGCTACTGACCTTTTAGCAGCGGGCGTGTCAGTTACACTACACTTAAAATAAAATTGAAAATAGATGAAAGCAAAAGGTTTTGCATCTTTTAATGTCACTATTCTGATGCTGCAGCGTAATTCCTCTGGGACAGGCATCGGAATAGATCAACGCCTCTTGACAATCCAGTGCTTTTTATTCCATTACAGTGCACTCAAATGCTTAACAGACTGAGCAGATAGTCACTAGGAGTCCATTCATTCTCCATGAGAGCTGAACATCCGAGACAGGCTTGAAATGTTGGCCCCAACGCAGGGTTTGGGTAAATTGTCTGTCAGAATCCCGTCAACTTCTAGCTTTGCTATTTGTCTTATGGTACAATTGTACATACATGCTTTACTAGAGGCCCTTTCACACATGCACTGCGAAACCTGAAATTATCTAGACATTACCTGGCAGAGCTGTATGTGAGAACACAAATGTCCGAAACAGTTGGATCGGACCTCAAACAGAGTTTACCCGGCCAGCTCTCTAGTACAAAGACTGTGTAATCTCCAATTGAGCCCATTTGTGAATAGAGGTGCTCATTGTGGGGAGTATTCACGGCGAGCGAGTGGGCGTGTTGACGTTTCTATTATGCGACTTGTGAAACCGGAAGAAAACAAACACGTAATCCACGTAATGTCCTGTCTCCTGTGTGCTCTACCCAGGCACCACCCCTCATCTAAACTAAACAGAGTATTTCCAGTAAGTGAGAATGCATCTGACACATAGAATCTCCTGTTGTGTGCTACATGTGTGAAAGGGAAACTCCAGACAATGTCTGCACCTGATTCTCCTGACATTGTCCGGAGTGAAAATATCTGCTGCTCCAATACTGTTCCATTGTAGATTCAGTGTGCTGTAGTCAGGTGGTTGTATAATGTTTCATTGTATTAGTTTTAATAATTTAGTTATTCTTTAACTAATTTTTTTAAGGTTTTTATAACTATAAAATCTTAATATATTGGTTATTTTGAAGATTAAAAGCCTCCTTAGTGCTGCAACGTCATGGCTCATTAGGTGTATCTTTGCTGCAGTAGGTATTAGTTGTTTTCAGTTAGAAAGTAAAGAGCAACTACAATTTCTTCAGCATGTACGCTGGGAGAGAAAGTAGAACATTAAGAGATTATCTCAAGGCAGGATGTTGCTCAAAATATGCATCCTTTTAATGTCCTTAGCACAATGTAATTGTGTTTATGTAATGTGACTAAAACCCCTTTTTAGTGATGGATTTAAAGTTTTGTGACTGCTGAAACAGTTGTACATACATGGTAGTTAAAAACACGTGTTCATACACACCTCGCTACCACTCCCATGAGTCTTATGGGTGTATTATTGCCCAAAGACAGGAGTCCCGTCTGTTGGTTTTCCCTTTGAGGCCAGATCCAGGCTCTTTACTCAGACAAAAAAAGGACTAAGTCTCTAAGGCGCTAATCCAAAAGAGACCAGTGACCCCAGGACACCAGCTCATGTATACCTCAGCTCATGTTTCGTTGCGCTGAAAAATGTTTGACTTTCATACATCGTGGGGTCTGTACACTCTTTTCCTAATGCTGCTCATCATGATAGATCAGAGGGAATTAACCACTCGCTTACCTGAACCCCACCACTAGGTTTTCCTCTCTGCCTTTCATTTTTCACTTGTGATGTTTTAATGCGTTTAAAGTTGTTTCCTGGCGAAGCCTCATAAATAAATCGGTGATCTCTGGTAGATGGCCGTGCAAGAACCAGCACTGACCTGGGACCTGTACAGTTCTTCTAAATGGCAGGAGGAGGAGGAAAAGCATATTAGATGACTTCTGTGGTGCAGTACAACTAACTTGTCTGTTCAGACTTAATGGGGACCATAATAATGGATTGCAAGACGGGCAAAATGCTGCATAAATGTCCCTGCTATACAAGCTAAGGAAAGTCGGAGTAAAGTCATCACTTTTTATGGACTGGGCTGCATTTCTGCCTCCGATATTTCCTTAGTGTCACTCACCTCCGCCCATCACCACCTGTGTACTGACACTTTTCCGTGTACACTGGTCTTGTTATATTGTCTAATTAGTTCCTATTTCTGCACCACAGCTCTCCTTCCTCCTCCTCTTCTATCATGATCTCCTCCCCTGTCCTGGTCACTGTCATGCCTTTATACATCTTCCTTCAGAGCACTATCTTCTGCTCTTTCCTTGTCTGGCCTTTTGACATTAAAAGCCCTGCTCGGGATTGAAGAGTACACAACCCATTCACTGCATTAAAATGGTCTCACCAAATGTGCTTATTGGAAATGGCCTTAGTGTGCTAATCCATCCTTGGAGAGGACAGGTTGCATAATACTAAGGCTTGGCTGCTTCTTCGGATCCAGGTGTACTTGTCTGCTCGCTAGAAATCTTCCAAGAGGGACGGTGTGGCCTGTACACTGCTGGTGCTCTTTGCTATGAGCGTTGTTTGTAGTCAGGGATCAGATGGACATATCTACACACTTGAGTTCACTTTGTGAACCAGACTGCTCTTCTTATGTATGTCGTTTTGTTTGCTACTTTGTTTTTTGTTTCAGATAGGTTCAGTATTTGCCTAACACAAACTGACACATTTCTCTACTTGTCAGTTTGATTCAGCTTAACCCATTGCTTTGACATTTTTATAAATTAATACAGTCCAGAAACACATCTCAGGAATGGCAAAAACTATTAAATACAACATAGTGAACTGTAGACAAATTGTCTTGTGATGCGACACATTTAGTTATGCATGTCATGTCTTAACGCACAATGTCCTTTTGCATTTCACATCACAACATATTTCAGTTTTTATAAATTTAATATAAAGAGCCAATTAAGTATCAATAACATCCTTGTGGCTACCATGTGAGCAGGGACATACAGTAAACTGAATATAATTATTTTATTAATCTTTTGACATTAAGTCTGATGTAAAGTCAGTCATATCAGCCATGTACTCAACAACTGTCAAAGACCAGTGTAGGGAGGAAATATGACCAAACGATCTGCATACATTAAATAATATTACATTTTACAAGATTTTTAAAAAACACTGTTGTACAAACTAGAGATGGCCCGATACCATTTTTTGCTTCCCAATACCGATTCTCATACCTGAACTTGCGTATCGGCCGATACCGAGTACTGATCCGATACCAGTGTGTCATATATTTTATTATGTTTTAACAACTGTATACTACTATCCCTGTATGGATGTGATATGATTTCTATCTTTGTTGACAGTCTGGCTCAGGTTAAACTCTTTGTGAAACATGAACAAACACAAACAATGAACGCCCCAGAACTTTCTTTTATTATCCAGTTTGACAATCGGTTATAACGGAAAAAGAACATAAATAAACTACTTTTAATGTAGATTTTCTTTAGGGCTTTCTTACGTGGTATCGGATTGGTGCATTAACTCCAGTACTTCCCGATACCGATACCAACGTTTTAGGCAGTATCGGAGCCGATACCGATGCTGGTATCGGTATCGGAACATCTCTAGTACAAACATTTAACTGCACAGACAAGTCAGTGTGTCTACCTTGCCAACACCCAGAGTACACAGTTTGCCTGCAGCTACTTTCCTCCACCCAGTAATAAGCAATGTAAATGCTATTATCAGATATTGATATCGAAGGTTTTATCACTTGTAAACATTTCAGATTCTACATCCCCTGAAGGTCCCGTCCCATTGCCCTTTCTGTCATTCTGTAAATCACTCCGGCCCTACTTTGCCCATTCTGTCTTACTTGCTTTTATATCAACGCAGCGCTTCTCTTTAATTGAGTTTTGCGTCTGATTTAATATCATGTCAGACCCAGAATCAGAGGAGAGGTTAAAGGCGGTTGTGGAGGGGAAGGGTAGAGTCTTTTCTTTCTCGCTTGCTCACACTATCAGCTTTTACTCTCTGCCAGGTGGTCTTGACTTTCAAATGATTCTTCTCTCATTAGTCAAGTGTGGGACTGCATTTTTCAATTAGTCTTTTTTATAACTGCCTTTACATGTTCTAATTTGTTTTTTTATTCTGTTCTGTTTATTCTTACTGATGGATAAGTCTGTTTGATGTGTCTATTATTGCCGTGCTGCAATCCAAATTTCCCATGTGTGACAAAAAAGACTAACTGAACTAGGTTTTTTGTATATGTGTAACTATGACTTTTTCTAGCTTATTTAGGATATAAACCCTTGAGAAGTGCATGTGTACCTAACTTTCATCTTGCAGTGTGTAGTGTCATTTAGGTATATGCAGGTATAGATGTGAGCAAAAAACAACAACACAATGGATTTGTAAAAATGTGACAAAACAATCTTCAGCTATACTTGAAGACATTGAGGTCCTATTCTACCACTCCAGCCTACTCATTTGTAACCTTCTTGCAAAAAAGAAAGGAAAAGAAGGTGCCAGAGACAAGTGTTGCCATGGACCCATGTGCTCCCGACTGCACCACTGTGACACTGCACTGTCACAGTGTCCTCTCACTTCTGCTGACTCCAATGCAACCCAAAGCTGTCCCTTGATTTGGTCTCCTCTGTTAAGTTGCTATGGTCAGCTCAGCTCCCAGTCTCCAAGTCCCAGCAAGAGGCCAGGGCTGCAATGGCAACAGCAAGGCACTGCAGGAGTAAAGACAGTGCCAACTTTCCAAAGAGAAGTTGTCAATGGCCGTGCACTGGCCAAAGGGCAGGATTAAAGGGATTGTAAACCTGTAGTCTTTTCTTCTCTTGCTAAGTATTGGTTTGCCTGGCTTAACAACATCTGGCTTTAGGCTTTTTTAGTCGTGCTGCATTTTTAAAATGTCAAATTGTGTTTATTCTAAGGTACTTTTTAATGGGTATTTGAGCACATGGGCACTCATTTCCTTGTGCATAGTGATTCTTTATGTCTGCATTTGTGCTTGTTTTTACCCATGATCCCTTAGGCCCTCGCTGTCCAGTGGCTTCCCTCTCTTATTCTGTCTGTCTCCATGTGACGTCTGAGCTCCCACATCACTGTGTAACAGAGAGGTGCTCAGCTGTCCCCATTGCAGGATGCCTGACCAGCTCACACTAATCTACACGCTGAGCTAAATTTACACACATACACACATTTTCTCACCTCCACAAGGCTGCAGATGCGAAACACAGCATGTGTAAACCTTATGCTAATTCCTTCTTTTTTTGTTTTTAGATTGGACCTTCTTTGTTAGTTTATGTACTGTGTAATTGATGTTAGAATTATGCAAACTGGTGCTCCTACCTAAAATAAAGTCTCATGTCTACACTGGCTGGAGCTGAATTAGGTTGTATAATGCCATCCGGAAAATTCATTTTGCTCACCAGAGGTTGCAGACAGTGCACAAGTGGAGTAACAAGACAGATTTGTATTCCCCCAATGAGATTCTTGAGCATGGAAATTTGTTATCTTTGACAATACTACTGCCGAAGCTTGTCAGCTTCACGTCCACTGAGCCTTGCTGCATCGGATGACTGCTGTTGCTGAATGATAGATGGCAGGCCTTTTTTAATGGTCCGTGAATATGGTCAACTCAGTCAGAATGATAGAGAGACCTTAGCTGCAGACCTGCAACTGGCCAGGTCTCATTGTGTCCTCTTTCCTGCGATTTGGCAGCTGAGACACACCTATAGAGCAACATTAGGATTTATACCACTGGGAGTGGGAGTAAAAACATGGTAAATCTGGCTCACAGGACACCTTATTGCTGAGGGAGCAGAGCCAGGAGAGTGATAACTCCTACTGTTCACTCATTACACTGGAGGGCTGCACATGGTGGATTCATATAAACATGTTTTTGTGAGTTACTTTTAAGTTCCCCTAGGATAACCCTGTGTTTTATCACTTCAGACATTTAACAATACACAGAAAGTGACTAATAGAGAATTGTTGGGAAACCCTGCAGAATAAATGTAATTGGTAATTGGAGTTACTTCGATATTGCTGCTGTAATTGTATAGGAACATCTACTGGAAAATGTTAAAATCATTTTCTTTATTTATAGGAGCATTACTCATGGACACTAAAAATTTACCGTAGAACTTGGACAAAAGCTCCATAATCTGTTGATTGTTATACAGCTGGTTAGAGTTTTTACTGCGAAGCGAAAGAATGATGTTATCGATCAATTAAGCACCTGCTAAGCTTAACTTGTTATTAATGTAGTTACAGATGATGGTTTCAACAATCGCCTCCCTCACTGTGTTATGTATCTTCAGTGTTCGTTTTCCCTGAAGCTTAAGCAGCTTAATGTTGACGTTGAAGATGTAGAGTATACAGCTGAAGAATGATTGCTTACTTTGGTTTTCTTTAACTTTTCTGTAACTTTCTCTTCTCAGAAGAATATACAAATGTTGTATGAACACATTATTATTAACACCTGTTCCACTGCACCATGGCTATTGGATTGGACTGTGTATTTGGTGTGCGGGGTGAGGAGGGGGGATGCTGTTGTTTTGGGTTGGGAAAGAACAAGACTGGCTGGGTTATCCAACTGTCAGCCACTGATCTATTGGATGTGCACTCGGAGAGCGTAAGCCCCACTAAAACCTGCCCTGTGTTGTGTGTTTGAACGTGTACAGTCCACGTGCTTCACTCAGCAAGAGCAGAGCTGCTCCCTGCTTAGGATTATTCTTCTGGGAATAGGCTGAGTCATGCTACAGAAGACCAGACAGATAGACGCGCAGTGAGAGGAGGAGGCTGGATGGAGATTGTAATGGGTGCCTTCGAGATGGGTGACACTGACAAAGAAAGAGATTATGAACAGTTTGACCTATGCATATGTCTGATCTTTAAACCACAATATATTATTTTCTGTTGGGACGTTTATGCATCGGTGCCCCTTTTTGCATCTTTTGCTGTCACTGTCTCTTTGAGATTAGATTTCCCTTTAATTCCAAAATGTATATTTAGACAAACTAAATGCTCTCCATAAAATAAAAATAGAAACATAACCTGTGCATTGAAACATACGCAACATCGGCTATCCGTTATTGACACTATAAAGTCCCAAACAAGGAGGAACGCTCATGTTTGAAGAGAAGTGTGGCATGGTTGGACAACAGTCTGATAAGAGATTCAATAATTGAATCTCATTGTCTGTAATATTCAGGATATAAGCAGCTCCTTTTGCAACTTTTTCAAAATGAGGTTAACCCACTTTGTGATATATTTTCATCTGGTTCGCTGCTAAATTTAGCTCATTGAAATGTGGGAACTTGGATTTTACTTTCTGGGTTTTAGCTGGCGCCCCAATTTATTACAGTGACTTGCAGTAAGTGTGCAGACAAGAGCTCAGCGTTTTGATCAAGGACATTCTGACAATGCATTGTGGTGTTGTTCATGATCATGTTGTGTTGTCATCTCACATTATCTGTTGTAGTTAAGGGGGCAAAGCTGTTTCATAGAAAGGCCACTGCTAAATCCTTTGCTTGTCATACTACACACAACACAATCTGGAATTATTGAATTTGCATAGCTCTCTGAAAATGCTTATCTTACTAGAGAACACTGACATGGTCACAGACAATGGCCATCATAAGGACACAGGACAGTCTCTAATAATAGTTTTTGTCCCTTTCCTCCCCTCTTTTTCTGCGTCTTTAAGGTGGTCTTGGTGCGGTGGAATGAGCCCTTCCAGAAACTGGCTACCTGTGATACAGATGGAGGGATATTTGTTTGGATCCAGTATGAGGGCCGCTGGTCCGTGGAGCTGGTCAATGACCGCGGAGCGCAGGTAAAATACATTACACAGAAATGGGACATAATTTAAATCCGTAATTAAAATGCAATTATACTTCGCACTGAGACAGAATATGGAAAGCATGTACAGAAATAAAATTTGTATTCATAAAAATGTAATGGCGTGCATATAGCAAGTATAAGCACAATATAAAACAGTAATGGGAGCAAAACAAGTACGTATCTGCAACAACAAGTATTTCAACAGAAAAAGTAGGGCTAAACAAATCAACCAGTATGGAGAGTTAAGATAACACTTGCTTGCACATTCCCACCATGTTGTGACTGACTGAGCCATTTGCTTCCAACATTTTCCCATTGGAAAAAAATAAAAACTCCCTGTCATAGCACGTGCTGATTTTAATAATCACTGCCAAGCAATGTACGATGGGTAGGCCTGATCCATCAATCACTATCATCTGCTAAGATGAGTCTGACACATCCTGATGACATTTTATCTTTTGTGATCAATTTAGTTAGTAGATGACAGTATAAACAATAGTCTCTCCCTTTTAAATACATGGCCTATACAGTTTTTAATTGCGCCTCTGCTCTTTTCCCCCAGAATGGTGAAAAGTGTATTCATTTATACTGATAATATATTATACCCTTTCGGTATTAACAGTCTGCAGGAGGGCTTTTTTTATTTAATTCTTTATTTTTTTTAAAACCATATTCTGTTGTATTCTGACAGTGCTGGTCATACTGGGAAAGACTCTTATCATCAACCTGCCATAAACCTGCTAGGGACTGCAGATGAAAATTAGCCTGCTTGGCTAAATCTGGCACATTTACATTTTTTGGACTTTGTGCTCATGTTGATTAATGTGCGTTGTCCCTTTTTAAATAAAGAAATCTAAATCTCAAAGTGTTTTGAAATTCTTATCTTTGCCATCATTACAGTTCAGCAAGTGAGAGTACTCAGGCACCTAAAACACTTGAACATTGATAATAAAGACCAGACCACCTCATTCTTGCTGGACAGATATTGCATTTTACATTGTTTACTTTCTTGAAAAAATGCCCATTATAATTCTCCAGAGCACAGGAAGGCATCCTCAAATTCCTTGTTTTATCTGACCAACAGTCCAAGGATAGTCAATTTACTATCATAAGACAAAGAAAGGCAGCCAATTAGTAATAATTTCACTATTGAAATTAGAGAATGTTGAATAAAAAATAGCTTATAAAATGAATTGATTATCAAAATAATGGCCAATTCCTTTTCTGCTGATCAACATATTAGTAAATCCAGTAATTATTTCAGTTCTTTACTAGAAAATAACAGTTAAAATGACGTCAGAGCAGCTGATGGTGTACACAACAGTTAAGGTGTATAAAAAGTTGGATTTGTTGGATAACTACTAGCTGTTTTTTTTATAATCCAGCTAGCATCTTGTTCTCATCATTTCATCCTTAACTAATGTGCCTGGTGCCCTGTAGGTGAGTGACTTCACCTGGTCCCATGATGGCACCCAGGCTCTTATTTCCTACCGTGATGGCTTTGTACTGGTGGGATCAGTCAGCGGGCAGAGACACTGGTCCTCCGAGATCAACCTGGAAAGCCAGATTACCTGTGGTATCTGGACCCCCGATGACCAGCAGGTAACGCACACATCCCACAGAATTGTGACGGGTACGATGCTTCCACCTACAGTAGCACTATGCCAGTCATTGAATGCTAATAGACGTAGTTTTAGGTTGTCATTTGCCACTTTTAGTATGTGGACTTGTCATCCCTCAGAGACAAGCCCTGAGGGAGGTTATCTGTGAGTGACAGCAACCGTCCTCCGTCTTGAATGTGATGTGGTTTGTTAGGCATTTGTTTTTGCCTTCATGCTGTTAAATTGTCAGCTCAGGTTGGACATCATCAAACTTTCAGTCTGTATATGTGTCTCTGTCTTTGTTCATTGCCTTCATCCCATTTATGTCTATTTCTAAGTTGTTTTGTTCGTAATATGCATTTCTTTTGGCTTTCTTTTCTGTCAGTCTTTATCTGTCACCTCCTTGTTTATTTTTAAGTGTGCCTCCCTTTCCATCTTTTTTCTTTGTCTTTGTGTCCAAGTTAAATGTCTGTGATTTTTTTTTCTTCCCTTTTTTGTCTCCCTAAAAACTATTCACTATTTCTCTCTAGGTGTTGTTTGGTACTGCAGATGGACAGGTGATAGTGATGGACTGCCATGGGCGCATGCTGGCCCACATTCTGCTGCATGAGTCGGATGGCATCGTCAGCATGTCCTGGAACTACCCCAGTTTCCTGGTGGAGGACAGCAGTGAGAGCGACACAGACTCTGACGACTACTCCCCACTGCAAGGTGAGCTGCTCAGGGTTTGATTTGAATAAACGGAAAAATGCATGACATTAAAACATGTCCATCGTAGACATGATGTAAGACTATAATCTGCTGTAGAATTGGAGAGTAATACAGGTTTATCTAGTAAGCAGTTGTGCCTATAGGGAGTGTAGTGCAGGGGTAGAGTAGTCCAGCTGTTTCTTGCGTAGACACCTCTGTGTAGAAGAAAGCAGATGTGGGACCATCTCTTAGCTTCAAACTCCTCCCACCTTTTACCTCTACCCTTTACTGCTCCATCAATTCTTTCGCATGCTCTTAGTCTAAGGGGAAAGATTTCCACCTGGAGGCACCAGGTGGTGACACAATTTATCGCTGGTAGGTCTGCACTATTTTGTCATTAGTAGCTCAGTCCCTCTGGTTTTCTGATGAATATTTTAGAATCGGGTACAGGTGGACATAAACTGTGCCTGGGTTCCCTGTCTAGTCATTAGATTAATATGAAAATCATATTATCTATGAATGAGATGTAAAAGAAAAAAATAATCATGAATAGCTGTGGCGATCAAAACCGTGTGGTTGTGTTGCTTTTCTTTTCATGCCATTTTGCCTGTGAAAATACGTTTTGTTTGGAGTATACTTGTGGGCTGAAGTGCAAAATGTATTACCATAATTGAAGCTTATAGTTGGAAGGATAAGTCATTTGTGATGCTGATCTCACAGGGGATTCGAGCCATTTAATGAAGCTTCAGAAGTGAAAAGGTGACTATTCAACTATTTTCCACTTCTCTGCCAGTTGTGGAGACGGGGAGGGAGAGGCGCAATAAAACAAAAGAGTGTGACCAAATGGAAGGTGGGTGGGGGGGCTGCGGTGAAAGATGGAGGGCAGGAGGTGGAGGAGGGGCATAGTGAAACAGCTCTCCTGACATTGGGCTGACGTTGCCACTGGACCTCCTGTTTGCTCTCAATGCTGCAGTAGCTGTTGTCATAACAGCAGCAGATGTCACAGTGTAAGGGTGTACATTACTAGATTCTTCATGTACAACACACTTACAGTATACTCAAGTGGACAATTAGGTGTGTAGAGAGAGAGAGAGACTCCACTTGTAGATTCTCCTCCAACTAAATTATTTTCATGTGCTGACAGCCTACAGATATATACAATGGTAGTAATTAAGAACAGTCACCAGTGAGCGCGTCAGTTCACTGTCCAATGCAAATACCTAGATGGCCAATGTGTAATGTATCCTGTGCACTTGGACATAAGCAGTCACATGAGAAGAGTTGCATGTGTTTAGCTTTCCCCACCTTTTGGCTAATCTCACTGTGTACACCAGTCCATGTAACAGCCTCATTTTTGCCTTCTTTTTCTCCTGAGCTTAATTAGTCCCTGTTGCTAAGGCTGTACTGGTAAGGGTCTGTCCTCCTCCTGCTGTGCCCCCCCCCTTCACTGTGGGTCAAGTGGTAAAGCTGAAAAGTGCTTGCCTTAGCTGGAACACTGATTATGCTCTAACTCACTAATTAAACCAGTCAATAGTAATTGATTGGCCCCGATAGAAATTATCTCACAAGTCGACAACCCTACTGAGACACCAGGCCGCCTCTTCCTCCGCCTGCCAGATCTCTCTATCATGATATATGATGATGACCCATTATCACTGCACTGCACTTCACAACACAAAACACTACATTTACAGCATCATATATCTCGTTTAATGCAAAACCCATTGTGAACTGATTACTAACCAGACATCAGAAGTACATCCGTAGTATCTACAGTATATTGGGCTGAAAGTCAAAAGCAGAGGTGTATATTTCATTTGTGTTGGTATTTGGGTCACTGCAGGACTATGTTAGAGGACAGACTCGAGGATGTTTTAATGGAAAACCTATGGGTGTTTCTTTTTTTTAAGGTGTTTTATTTATAGCGGTATGAATGAGAATGCCACTTGTTTGCAGCTATAAACTCAGCAGTGAGATGTGCTGGGCGTATGTTTGAGAAATTGTGTATTCTCATGAATAGGACACAATGGAAACTTACTGAAAATGAAATATAGCTGTCAAGGATGTAGAACTTTCCTTGTGTCTCTCATAACAACCCCCAACTACCTCTACACTAAACACAGACAGCCTCACAAATTAACACGCACACACACACACACACACACACACACACACACACACACACACAGTATTTTTACGTCCCACTTTTAAAGATGCATATTAATTATCTCATCCTCTGTAAAATGTCAGAAAAATGCTCATCATTGCTTTGTCCAACTAACACTCCAAAACACTTAATCACATAAGACAAATAAAAGGAGAACATTTCTCACAATTGAAAAGCTGGAACTGGGCCATGTTTGGCAACTTTGCTTTAAAAAAGAGTCAATCGTTAAAATGGTTGCTGAATGATTTTCTGTCATTTGACTAATCAGTTCATTGACTTATCTATTCAGCCCTTCCCTTATTTCATGTCAGGCTAGCTCGTGACTGTAATAAGTAATGTTACTTACTCTTTATGTTTCGCCGTATGAAGTTAAACCACCCGATAACATTGATGTAGAATTAATTATTGCATTTTATTTAGTGTACTGTATTTTGTGTGTAATTTCAGTTCTAGTCCTCCCTTGATAGATGTTGAATGACATCCATTATACTTAAATTTAAAAACATGCAAGTTATAGTTTTTGTTTATTTGCAGTTGATACTGTGTGTCTCACACCTCATTGTGTTGCTCTCACAGTGCCTGTTTAAGATGTTTGTGTTGTCGTTTGTCTCTTTCCAGTGCACAGCCAGAAACCACTGCTGACAGTCAGCTTCACCTCTGGAGACATCAGCCTGATGAACAACTATGATGATCTCTCTCCCACCCTCATCCGCACCGGTCTGAAAGGTGTGCGGATTGTTCCAGCAACTTCATCTGTTACTTTGTTTCATTGCTTCTCTCACTAATATTCTCAAATTAGGTCTCAAAGATCTTTTTTATCAAAATTGGCTGTAAATGTTAGTCTGCATAACATTATGGTTACTTTTTCTCCTGTGACTTGTGCTGTAGATGTGGTGGTCCTGTGGTGCTCGCAGGGGGACCTCCTTGCAGTGGCAGGGATGGAGAGGACCCTCCTCTCCCCCGACCCCTCCTGTCCTCCCCCCACCAGGAGCGCCCTTGTTAAGTTCTACAACGTTCGGGGTGAACACATCTACACACTGGACACACTAGCACAGGTGATCAACTTTAACAGGGCCAAACCTGGCTAATGATTAGTCTGAGTCACAGTACTCAGAATGTTATGTATTTTATTTCCTTCCCCATGATTTGACTCTACCTAAATATGTATTTGAAGGCCTAAGATGTTACTAGCTGGAGAAAATCCCGGGAAAAATACTTAAATTAGGCTCTTTGTAAAGTAAGTTGTAAAGTAATAAACTAACATCAAGTAAAAAGTGTAGTTACTAATATAAAATGTTGTTTAAAGTTAGAAACTTTACTGCTGTAAACAACACTGCCGTCTAGCATCTGTAAGTGTATTTAAACTTACAGATGCTTCCTTCTATTACAGAAACTGCCGTTTTCAGAACTCTCCAAGAAATATACTTTAACAAGGATGCTATGTTCAAGAAATACTTTTATCTCAGACAACCTTAACAATCACCCATCTTTCATGCAGGAGTCTGGACATTAACATTTTAAAAGGATGTAGTGCAGTATGTACTTAATACGACAAAACAAGCTTACCCTCTCTCAAATGTATCTCCTCCATCACCCTGCAGCGCCCCATCACTACGCTGTGTTGGGGTCACCGGGACTCTCGTCTGTTCTTGGCCTGTGGCCCGGCGCTTTACGTAGTGCGAGTGGAGCACCGCATTGCCAACCTGCAGCTACTCTGCCAGCAGGGCATTGCCACAGCAGTGAAGGAGGAAAAAGATGTTGCCAAGCTCACCATGCCTTCCCGACTCTGTTCTTACGTCACTACTGCTTTCATTCCCACCATCAAGGTAACACAGCCATAAAAATAAATGCGAAGAGCTTCCTGGAAATTTACTTGATGCATAGCATTGCTGTCGAAGATGTCACCTTCTGAGACAGCAAGTCATAATTTGACTGAGATGAACCTCCTCTACAAATAACCCGATGCAAAGTGTAGCTGAGCATACCAAACTTTAATGGCATTACACTTTAAATAAAATTGTTTTGGTAGCAGGAGTTTTTAAAACAACACTACAACCCCATGTTTTCTCTTTCAGCCCCCCATTCCTGATCCCAACAACATGCGTGATTTTGTGAGCTATCCAACAGCTGGAAACGAGCGTCTGCACTGTACCATGAAGCGTACAGAGGATAACCCTGAGGTGGGGGGGCCCTGCTACACTCTGTACCTGGAGTACCTAGGAGGTCTGGTGCCTATCCTCAAAGGCCGACGGATAAGTAAACTGCGTCCAGAGTTTGTCATTATGGACCCCAAGACAGATGGGAAAACAGGTGAAACGGAACTTCCTTTATATTGGCAACCTAACAAAACAATTAACATGTTTCCTGATTTATAGTGTATGATCGAAACAGTAAGACCTGAAACATTTAAGTCAAGTGTTTAACATAAAAACATTTTTATATACAGTAGGTATAAGAAGTGTGGGAATGATGGACAGTACATCCAGTGTAAGATTGTTTTCTTTCCATTTAACAACAGTAAAGTATATTAGAATTTGTTACTCCCATGTCCTTCAGTGAGCTGTTACTGCCCTCTGTGAAACTGACCTGGATTCTAATGGCTGTTCATGAACCATATTTCCTTTTGTTTTTGATAATACCAATTATAAGTGTTTTTTTTGTAATCAGTAGTTTGGGTTTTTTGAAAAAGAAGAAAAGACAAAACATCAAATAGCTTTCAACATAAGGCTATAACAAAACGGAAACAAGATACACAGAATGGACGGTTAAGTGGCACATAATAAGTATGTGTTTTAATCATAACATACATGTTTTACAGTTTGTAGAAATTCAAACAGAATTGCTAAATGTATTCCTCCCAGATATATTTGCCTGCTCCAGTACTTGCTACCAGTATTTGAGTTTCTTGAGTTGGCACTCAGAGTGAGTATGTTTTAGTCACATAGGGCAGACTGGACCCATGTTAATTAAAAGCTGCTTAATGGGGGCTCTGATGGCCCCTGGGTTTCTCATAAATCAACCTGCACCCTCCTCACATAGTGATAAATGAAGCCAGTCATGAAATGGTTCCAGCCCATTCACACTTTAATGTCCATCAAATAAATTAGCTTGACCTCAACTGGAGCAGCAGTGGTTCACAGACTCCATATGAATGAGGAAAAAGATCTGAAACAATGATTTGGACTGAATTGGTCTAAATGTTTATTTAAAGAAATAATGGAACATTGATGCTGCCAACATGTTAATATAAAAAAAAAAAAATATGAAGGTGCCGCCTGCCTCCAGGTTGTTAAAAGTAGATTTCCTGCAATGCCAACTTTATTGTAATAATTGCCAAAGACATCTCTTTTTTTTTTTTTTTTTAGCGTCAAGGTGGTAGAGGTTTGCTGCGTCATTGTAAATGAGAGAACAGAAAATGCCACATATTAGTTGTTTAGTTTAGCAAAGTTTTTTTTTTTTTTTTTTTTTATTTTTTATTTGTCGTAGACAGTCAGCACAGACATACATAGTAACATAGAGAGGTATCTGATCGGACCAAAAATTAGAAATAAATAAAATAAAGATAAAAATTAAGAAAATGTATTAAAAAAGGTTAGGGTGGGGGTGATCGCTGTCCTCTTCAAAACATTTTAAGCAAGACAGGGGTCCATCTCTTCAAAAATTTGTCCCTCTGGAGCCTCAAGTTGTGAGTTATTTCTTCCATTCTGTAAAGCTCCCACACCCGCTTGTTCCACCGCTGCAGCAAGTTGAGATCTACACATTTACAGTATATTTACTCAAAATTGACAACATTCTTTCTGTCCTCTATCTTGTTTTCTCTCCGCAGATGAGATATACAGCAACAGTCTGATATCTGCCATGATTGACAGCTGTAACTGCTCAGACTCCAGTGACATTGAGCTGAGTGATGACTGGGTTGGCAAGAAATCTCCAAAGATATCCAGGGGTAGCAAATCCCCCAAACTGCCCAGGTAACCAAACACCTGACCTGTGTATACTGTAGCATGCCAGATTTAACTACTATATTAACTACTACTTATATATATTTTTTTTAAACTTTACCATATTTCCTGTTTTTTATCATTTTAATATGGTTCTTTGACCCTTCAGCAGCCAATGGTTCATGTAAAATGGACAACAGGTTGTTTAGTTCTCTCCACACAATGTTACATAAATCACATCAAAGTGGTTTGGTTTACATATTACATCATTCAGAAGCAACAAGCTATTGTACCAATTTCGATTTTAACAAAAACATTTTCTCACATGATACCCAGTTATTGAGTGATAGTTAGACAGCAGAGAGCCAAAGGATGCATTCAGATGTCTTAGATTGCTGTCACTCCATCTTCCAACAGCATGAAAACATAAGTTAACCTTTCAATACATGTGTATTAATAGTTTTGATTAATATGTGTGCCAAATACACTTTTATAAGATTTGTTTGTAAATCTTAACCTTCCTTCCTGCACTTTACATAAACGTCTAATGAAATGTTCTACACCTGTTTGTTTTCATGGTTAACTGCATGCCTAAACCTTTTTTTATTTGCTACCTTCTCTGTAGAGACTTAGTTTGTCCCTTTACCAACAGGATCAACATTGATCCCAGAAAATCGCCCAAACTTTCCCGCGCTACACAAGAGATCTCCAGGTCACCACGGTTACCAATACGGAAACCCTCAATTGGGTCACCCAGTCTAACACGGAGGGAATTTCCTCTAGATGACATCACTCAGGTAACAGTCAAATTATTTGAGCTGAATTTGTTATTTTCCTCTGGATTTGTTGTGCTTAATAATAATAATACGAATAAGAATAATAAGTACATTATACACGGATCCATGTCCTTGCTGCTACACTGCTGTCACCTATGGATTGGTCAGGTCGCTTGTGTTTCCAGGGGTGGGGGTAGTGTTTTGTTTGAGGATAAGCTCACACATTTCACTTTTAGAAATGTATTTATTCTGTAGATTTTTTTCTGTTCTCATAGAAAATATGATTCTCTTTGTTCCTGCCTTGCAGCAAAATTACCTAGCTCAGGTCACATCCAATATTTGGGGAACGAAGTTCAAGATTGTGGGGCTCGCCACATTCTTGCCAACTAATCTTGGTGCAGGTAACAAATAAACAACTTTGCTAGTAGCATTTAGCAGTGAATTAATGAATCAATAAAGTAATTTTAATTAGTCACATTTATCTTTTTTTATTTTTCTCATTCTTACCCCTCTGCCCTCAGTCATCTATAAGACAAGCCTCCTCCATCTGCAGCCCAGGCAGATGACCATCTACTTGCCAGAGGTGCGTAAAATCTCCATGGACTACATCAATCTGCCCGTCTTCAGCCCCAACGTCTTCAGTGAGGATGAAGATGACCTGCCTGTCACAGGTCCTGCTGGTGGCACCGATGACAACCCGCCCTGCACTGTCAACATCCCTATTGCCCCCATCCATAGTCCCGCCCAGGCTATGTCCCCCGCCCAAAGCATTGGTCTGGTCCAGTCACTCCTAGCCAATCAAAATGTTCAGCTGGATGTCCTAACGAATCCCACAGCAACCACTACTGGGGCCACTGCTGCTGGGTCAGACCAAAGCCAGGACACCATGCTGACAGCCCAGTACACAGTTCCCACCAGGTACTCCAGTCCTGGTCAGGTCATCTTTGGGGGACTAGAAATGAGTCGCCTAATGGTGGGACCTCCACCTTCTCATCATCCTTCACAACAACAGCAACAACAACCACCAAGCCACCATCAACAGCAGCAACACCAACAACAACTGCAACACCACCACCAACAAATTCAACAGCAGCAGCACCAACAACAACAAATACAACACCACCAACAGCTTCAGCAGCAACAGCAACTCCAACTCCAACAGCAGCACCAACTCCAACATCAGCAGCAGCAGATGCTCCAGCACCAACACTTACAACAGCAGCAGCAGCTTCAGCAACAGCACATTCAGCAGCAGCTTCAACACATGCAGCAACAGCATCAACATCAGTTCCAGCAGCACATACAACAACAGCAACAACTACAACAGCAGCATCAACAAATTCAGCAGCAACTGCAGCAACAAATGCATCATCAACAGCAAACACAGCATCCGCATCCGATGCAACAACAGCAGCAACACCATCAACTTCAGCTCCAAATTCAAATCCCTGTTCCCTCTATGTCATCAGGACAGCCTTCAGGTGCAGCTGTGCACCAGCTCCAGCCGGGTGCGCTGCAGATACAGATCCCTCATTCACCTGCTGATTTAGTGGTTGAGAGAGCAATGGGGGGTGAACACGAGCACCTACTGAAAATCAAAACCACTCGGTCAACCCCACAGCTGGCTGAGGGTGATACAGTGGTGTTTAGTGCCCCTCTAGAGCTCAGCAAGATGAACCCCCCGCCCCCCTACCCTGGCACAGTGGCTGCCGCTGTGGCTGCTGCTGCTGCTGCAGCTGCTGCTGCCTCCGCACAAGCCTCCAATGCGGCATCTGGAACAGGAGGGGGCATCAGTGGGACTCCTCCCCCTAGCGACCTTTGTCTGAAGAAGGGAGAGTTCTCACTTTATCCTTCAGGTCAGCAACAAGCGCAGTTCTCCACACCACTGGGATATGAGAGGATAACAACATTTGACAGCAGTGGGAATGTGGAGGAAGTATGTCGTCCTCGAACGCGCCTTGTCTGCAACCAGAATGTCCACACACTCCAGGGACCTGGCAGCTCTGCCACTCTCAGGGTCACCTCCACATCATCCTCCTCCTCAGCTGACAAGAAGATCCAGTTACCCTACACCTCTGCCACACTCAACAGACTCACTGCACCTCGCTATTCCATACCCAGCGGAGACCCGCCCCCATACCCTGACTCAGCCAATCAGAACAGTGCTGTTGGCAGGAACCCTGGACAGAGGCTTGACAGCAGTTTGATCCATGCCACTCTCAGGAGGAACAGCCGAGAGGCCGCTCTCAAAGTTTCCCAGATGCTGGAGCCGCCCAGACCACTGCCTCCTAAGGCTAAAAATAGCGGTGCACTAGCAGCCTCGTTCCAGCAAAGGGTTCCAACAGCCTTATATACCTGCAGTCAGTGTAGCAGTGGATCCAGTGTTGGAAGCACTGCTCCAGGAAGCACTAATGGAATAGCAGGAGGAACTATTATCAGACAGGATTTCCCTGCAGGGAATGGGGCACCACACAGCACAGTTATTGTTCACTCCAACAGCACTACTCCTCTGGCCTCCCAGTCCTCTTACAGCCTGCTGAGCTCTCTTGAAGGATCTGGGACGGCATCAGCAGGAGGAGGAAGTAACCGAGACAGGGCTGATTATGTTAATTCAGCATTTACTGAGGATGAAACACTGAACCAGTCACTGAGGCATCTGGCGCTAGGAGGAAATGATGCATCAGGGCTGGTTGTCAAACGTCCACCTCCCTATCAGTGGGACCCAGCTGCCACAGAGGAGGTGTGGGTTCCTCAGGAACAGACAGCAACACTTAATCCCACTGGCCCCCCTGGACCCCATAAACCACCCCCACTTATTCTTAGCCCAGCTCAGCACTTGGATGTATCCAGGCTCCCTTTTGTCCTTTCTCCAAAGTCCCCCACCAGCCCCAGTGCTGCATCATTTCAAGCTGCTGCAGCAGCTGCAGGCTACCAAATCTCTCTCCAGTACCCTCCAACAACTGCCTATTCTGGAGCCCAGCTTCAGCCCATCCCAGGGTCACCACGCCCCTGCTCCTCCCCAAAGGAGATGGTGGCACCAGTACCCTTCTCACAGCAGGATGCAACCCTTGTCTTACCGCCTGGTTACCCTGCAAACCTGGCAAACCTAGCCTGCTGCCCTCTCCCACCCATGTATCCAGGAGGAAGTGCTTGTGCCGGGCTCCCCATTCCCCCCATTCCTCCCATTGCCCTTCACACTCCTTGGGGTACCTATAATTCTTGCCCGCCTATGCCTAGTCCTGCAGTGCCACTACCACCCAAAGCCTCCCACATGGCAGTAGACAAAAATGTTCTCTCTCCGCCTCCACCACCCCCTCCACCACCAGCAGCAGATCTGCAGAGCCATGGAGGATTACAAGAGACCATGGCAGAGTCTGGGGAAAGTTTTCAAGAGGTTCTCTCCTTGACTGAGAGCCCTGTCCCACAGCGGTCTGAGAAGTTCAGCAAGAAGAACCGCAAGCGGGTGGATGGGCGCGCCGAGGAGGCTAACGTACCACCGTTGGCTGAAGGGAGCAAGTCGAAAAAGGAGGGCAGGGCTTTGGGTGACTTTAACTCACTCATCTCCAGTCCGCGGCTGGGAGGAAGGGATAAGAAGAAGCTGAAGGGACAGAAAGAGCAGCAGTTAAAGGCCAAGAAGCTGAGTAAGGCCACTGCCAATAGTGAGTTCCAAGATAGTTCAGAAAGTGAGCCAGAGCTGTTCATCAGTGGGGATGAGCTGCTCAATCAGTGCCAGAGTGGTAAGAAGGGCTGGAAGAGTAAGAGGAACTTAAGAGCTGCCAGTGAACTGGATGAGATCAAGTGTCGAAAAGCAAATGAGAAGGAGGACCGAGGGCTGGGCAGCCAGGGGTTTGTGTATGTCATGGCCAACAAGCAACCACTGTGGAATGAAGCTACGCAGGTCTACCAGCTGGACTTTGGTGGGCGTGTCACACAGGAGTCTGCCAAGAACTTTCAAATTGAATTGGAGGGCAGACAGGTAAGAGAGCTCTTGTTCAAGAAATATCACTCACTGCATGTTATCTGTATACTGAAAAGATCATTACAAGTATGTAAGTGTTTTTACCTTCAGGGATAGATGCTAATAATTTTTAGCACGGGTCACTAAGCCCCTAAATTTGGAGGCCAAAGTACATTTTTGGTGGCCCAAATGTAAACCTCCCTAGTTCAGTCAATCTTTTTCGCCCCCCTTCCCCTTCATGCCTCTGCATCATACAAGCTGTTCCTTCCTTTCTTCACTTTTCTCATTCTTTTCTGTATTTCTTTTGTTAACGCTGAAATAACAATCATCTTTAAGGTTATTAAACTTCCACGGAAAGGGGGTCGATTTTTCTTTTAAGTATCTCACACCCAGTGTGGGAAAGATTGAGAACACACAAGTACTATTTTGTTTTGACAAGGTAAAAGGTTATATATTTAATCTGCAGCTGTGTATTCAAACTCCAAATTAAAGTAACGTGCCTTTTGCTTTTGGCCAGGCAAAGCGGCCTAAATGTATTTTTTTTTCATAAGCGGTCCACTCTCTGCGGTCACATTACTACCTCTCTCATCTAAGTAAGGGAGCGGTACTGTAGCGTGTGGCAAGCTGACATTAGCGTTGATGTAAAAATCTATCTATAAATTGCAGGAACGTTTTTCTGTCTGTCTGTCTGGGTGTTATGCGCATATCTCTCGAACCGTTAGTCCGATGGATTTCAAACTTGACAGGTTTCTTGCTACGGGCATGAGTAAGTGCAGTGCCAAGTTGTCAATGTTGACATTGTTTGGATTAGAAATGCAAAAGACATCGTCGGTAAAAGAAGCACACATTGGCTTTTGCCGCTCTAGCCGCTGGCCACTCTCTGGCCCCTCTCACACTGCTCACTGACTGAGCTCAGCGCAGGACCAGACACAGAGAGGGTCATAGAAAGCAGCGGAGCTTTGGCAGCTAAAATGTGACATACACCTCAGACCCACAAAAATGTGCAAAGTAGCACTGCTTTGGGGTGGGGGGTGGCGGGTGTTACAGCCTTTTGACTCTTTTCCTGCATTTATTATTATGCATTAATATCTATTAAATTGCTGTGAGCAGGCAAAACATAACGTAATCTTGGAGATTATTCCTTCACATCTCAGAGTTGAACCAGGCAGACACATCACCCTGGGTCGGGTTAATTAGGTCCACTGCTAACTTACAACACTAATAACATTACCGTTCGGGTCCGACACCCGGTCCTTTGCTGCATGTCGTCCCCCCCCCCTCTGTCCCCTTTCCTGTCTTCAAGCTGTTCTGTCAATAAAGGCCATAAAAGCCCCAAATTATGCGGTCGATTTCGTGACAAGACTGCGTAATACAACACTGACGGGGTCTACCAACATGACTCCGCATCCCGTAAGTACTGGCAGGCGGGATTAAGATTGTAAACCAAGACGGTGTAAGAGAGGAGGGCTAACGTTAGGCTCAAGCTAACTCTTTAGCAGTCATCACTATGCAGCATTTTCCTCGGCAATGTAAGGTCTCTGGTGAACCAAACAACATCATGATTTTTCCCAAAACAACATGGTTACAACAGCGGCGTTCCCGATAGCGCCATTGAGATTAAAGGGACGCTAGGTCCTCCAGTGTCATTCTTCGTGGCCACAGGGGCCACCTACTGTGGATATTTGGTGGCCACAGGCTAAAGGGCTATGCTTAATGTCAAACACTGACCTTCTACAATCTGTATTAACTTTTTGTTTGTTTTTCTACACAGGTGATGCAGTTTGGCAGGATTGATGGCAATGCCTATATCCTGGATTTCCAGTATCCCTTCTCTGCTGTGCAGGCCTTTGCAGTGGCTTTAGCCAATGTTACTCAACGCCTCAAATGAGATGTCCCCTCCTTTCTTACCCTGAGTTATATCTGGGATTAAAATGCAATCTGTTGAAGGGGCACAGTTGTTTCATTTGAGATTAATAAACTTTGATTTTAGAGAAAAGACTTAAATTAGCCCTGGTCATAGAGAGAGATACAATCATGCTGCACTACACAATGCTGCCACTAGAATTGGTGCAATAAGCATTGGCTGCATTTGCCAAGGATGCCCTCAGATATGCTCCGTTTGGCAGTCAGTGGCACCTTGTAATGCATGTAGGGCCAAAGAGCTGAGCTTTGGTAATCATCATGCAAATAAATGCTGCTTTAGCTAGAAGAAGCTTATAGACATGATAACCAATCGTTAAACTGAGAGAGAGGAACTGTCACGATGCAGTTTTCAAAAGAAGCAGCAGTAATACTTGAAAACCACACTCTGGAGATCACAGTTGTTTTTTCCCAGGGCACACAGGTACTACTGGGCACTGAAATCCATTGCTGTACAAACTTCAGTGAAACAGTTACCACTTTATTATACTGCTTTTGCTTATAGGATTTTATTAAATGACTAAACATGGTGGAGGGTAGGAGGGTCTTTTGTTTTTGCTCTCTGCCATTCCTTTTGTTACTTTCTCAACCTATCATGGCTGGAATTGAGGCTTAGATATATGCATCATTTAGGTGAACAACTAAAAGGTCACACTTGTCCCTGTAGTAAAGGGAAGGTCAAGGAGTAAATCTAGATGAGGTGAACTGCAGTCTTTTCCACATAGTTTCCTGGGACTTTGAAGGAAGAAGAAATGTTACTCTGCTACATGGATTAATTTATATGTACATTTTGTTCTTTATTCAGATATGAATTTTAACATTAATGTTATTGTTTGTGATATACAATCTTCATACCCTGTCAACATGGTTTCAACTTTCCTGCTTTAATTGGGAGAAGTGGTGGCTGAATTTGAATATTGCTGTGTAGTCTGGAGTAATTCAGTTGGGAGGGTTATACTGAATAGCTTTGACTGATATATCCTGTACTTAGTGAATTATCTATGGTGACATGGGCGCAAAAGAAGTCGCCAAGGCCTGGATTGAACAATTTAACCTCTGGCACGAAGTGATTTGTCACCTGCTGTCACTTCTGTGAAGTGAGTGTAGTTGGATGGGGCTGTCCTTGCTCTTTAAGACCACACTAAACATGTAAGGTACAGGAAATATTTTTGTATATTTCACCTATGCCATTTCATGCTCTTTTCAGAAGTCATGTAAATACATATCAGTCATATGTAAATGTTGTTAAGAAACTTTGACAGATGTCTGTTTACACCTGTCTCCACTGTGTTTTAAATGTAATTTCAGGTGTGGAGCAACGCTGTACTGTTTTAAACAACAAAAGTTAACAATTAAGCTGAAATCATTGTCACTGAAACTTTGAAGTCAGAACTCCAATGAATAATGAAGCTATTGAAATCTGTTTATTTAGCAAGCTGACACTGAAATCTGAAAAGCTATTTTATTTTTTTAATTTTTTTTCAGGCAGTAAACCTTGTGTGGGCAGGCATAAATTAATAATTAAGGTTTTATCTGTTTAAGACAGTAGCCAAAAATCAATACAAAGGGCAGTAATATTAGGTAGGTGTGATTAGGGTCACCTCTAACCTATGTGCCAAAATATGCATTTGCTAAAATTTGTTGTTGAAAAATATGGGCCTAGAGAGAAGTGTCACTTAATTCTTGATGTAAAAAAAAAAAAAAAGCTTTCACTTCGGACCTGCTCTAGTGGTCCAGTTTTGTTCTCTGAATTGATGAGATTATTAAATTCTTTAGTGTGATCTTTCCATATCGCAACAAGATGCATGTCTGTCAGATGGGGGTTGTTGGGATGGGGATTGAAAAAGAATGTCAAAAAGAATTTTGATCCTAAAGAATGAACAGAACATGAGCATGTCATAAAGAAAATATCCATCTTTTTGTTTTAGTTGTGCAATATTTTCTTAGGTGATAAAAAAAATCCTTTGTCATCACTTTTGACCACCATTTGATACCATTTATTTTAGTTCAGCATCTCAGTTTGCTGGTCTGTACATTTTTATTTATGAAATTATTTCCTGAAGGAGATATAGTATCTATACATACTGTATATTGTGGAGCTTTCTGAACATTTCTTTGTGTTGATAAAAATGTGTTACAAGTGTAGCCCAAATTGTGAGATGGGAAAATGGGGTTATGGGGGAGGGGGTTGGGAACATGCAGATTTTCTGTGTTTTGTGAAGTTTTCATTGGATGGAAAAGATGTGAATGAATAAGTGCCCAGTTTAGTGTAGTTGGTAGACTAGTTATGTAGAGTGTAACTGTCAAGTCAAGGTGTGTCTGTATTCAACTGTGCAGTCTACCAATCCCATCAGTGTTAAATCTAGTATCTTTAAACGTGTGGTCATGGCTTCTTACACACATACACACACACACACACACACACATACACACACACACCCCATCCACATAAGTTCACAAGTGTAAGCCACTGAGTTCATGTTCAGAATTGCCTATGGACTTTAGTTAAGGATTCACTTTAAACTGATTTCATGAGATGACCTGTTGTAGATATTGTAGGATTTGGCTTTTCTTTAGAAAAGGTATGTGCTTTGTATTTGTAGATGTAGACTTAAATGACAAAAACACTTGAAAAGAATTAGAGTCTGATTTGGTGACTGAACGTTTATAGTGAATGGATAGTAAGGCATGCCATGTAAATTATTTTATAATTGTATATGTCACGCATCTTTTGAATAAAATGTCATTGTTTCAGAAAAATGCTGTCTTGTCTCCTAAATATATCCAGTATTCAATTCAGAGATGGCATCAAACCTAACCAGCTATTGGATTACAGTTTACACAAGGTGGCTCTATTATCTCAAACAGCAAACATAACTTGTCATAGCAGGAAACGTAAATGGGTAGAATTCTTACTTCAAACAATGGCCCAATTCAGTTGTCCCAGTAAGGCAGGCATGTGAATGAACATGCACAATACCAGGACCCTGAAAATCCATAACGTAGGCCTACTGTCTCAATTATGAGATTCTTTCTCATGATTTTAAAATGATATATCGCCAATACCGGTGTTACACCGAAATCTGTGACCCATCAAGATCGGTGTCCCCCTACCTCAACCTGAACCAAACCCTTGTCCCTAACCTTAACTATGGAGGGATATTTGTGGATATTTAACAGGAGGGACACAGATCATGACGGGTCACAGATTTCGGTGCAACACCGAGGTCATACTTGTGAGAAGGTTTCTTAGGGTAGGCCTATAACAATATTGACTTACTATAGTCACATTTATACTCATTTATAAGAAGAATTACCATAATTATTAGGGATTCTCCACACCACTAGACTTTTATTCGGGTTTAGGTATTTAGAAAAGGCTTTATATGTGCTTACATTTTAATGTAAAGGTAGTCACTGATGGGTTGTTATAAGCAAAATACAGTTTGTGAGTGGAAGACTAATATAATATATAGCCGCACATCCACGTTGATGTCTGTGGTATCCCTGCTGTCATTAAAAGGCAGCTGTCTGTCTCTGTCCGTGGTGCTGAACTCTGATTACGTGCCCCTCCTCCCGTGTGTTGCCTATGTGCTTCCGCCCCCTCTTCGTTTTTTTTTTCTTTCTTTGAACCTACACAAACAAAACAGCTTCGGCTGCATTTTCAATTAAACGACGTAACAATACAGATAGATCATTGTGCTGTATTCTATAGGCAGCGGACTGTTTCCCCATCGCCATTTTCAGCCGCCAGACGGCCCGGTGTAATAATGGACACCGACTACTCGTCCGGCTTGGAAAACCCTCTGTACAGCGAGCTGAAATACTTCTGTAGGAAGATAAAGGAGGCCTATAACGAGCTGAAGGAGGACCTGACACCTTACCGGGATGATCGCTTTTACAGGTGGGTCTCCTGTAACACAATGGCAGATTCAATTTGCCGCAGCGTTACAATATCATGGCTATTTTGGCGTTGTAGCCTATGCTGTGAATTATAATTTAGCAATCTGCACCTTGAGGCAGAACAGTTGTATATTTATGAGCCTGTTATGTTATGATGGTAGATGCAAACGAAAGTTATTAATCATATGTGGAATTATACTCGTTTATATCATATGTTGTTGCTTTATATTTTAGATGATGCCAGACTAGAAGGGGTAGAGCAGTCCTAAAATAGATACATTTAAGAAAATATCAGTGGAAATGGGAAAAATTGGTTAATATTTTGCATTTAAAATATTATCAGTAAATGCATTTATATGCACAATTTTAGTAATCTCACAATTTAAATAAACAAGGTAGAGGCCTCTTGATTCCTATGGAAGGCAACAAGTGCTGTCTTGTGGAAGGGAATTTAACCATTGGCTAACTACATCTGCATTAAAAGGTGGTGAATCACCATATGCCTACTTTAAAATGTCAATGTTGTCGTTCAAATTTGAAGAAATTAACTAAAATCGTTTTTATAGCTCATTCGACT
This sequence comes from Sander vitreus, assembly GCF_031162955.1. Classification (NCBI taxonomy): domain Eukaryota; kingdom Metazoa; phylum Chordata; class Actinopteri; order Perciformes; family Percidae; genus Sander; species Sander vitreus. The sequence continues at coordinate 12,362,052 of NC_135872.1, forward strand.
TTTTTATTTTTATCTCATTACAAATGAAAAGTTGACGTATGACGTAGTAGTGCTACGCATGCGAACCTTCTTGTAGAGGACGTTCAGCCGTTCAGATAGCAGTTACCATCGAAGATTTTTTTTGCAAAATAAAATAAGTCTCAGCCACAAATTATATCTATAGACCTAATGTCTGACATTGAAACACGACAGCTTCATAGACAACAACAAACACGTAACGTCCTATATAAAAAGGGGGACTTATTTAGGAGGAAAGCCCCGTTGGCGTCACGTAACCAAAGTCCCTCCCTTTCGATGACGTTGCACCCCAGTTGTCGCAGACTGATGTTGATACACGGATGTGGATTCACTGCAAAATTGTAACGTTTTTTTCTCGGCACCGAGACTGCGAACCGAAAGAAATGGAGCTGTAAGTGTAGCGGATACGCCCGAGATATGTCACCGATGTTTAAATGTGTGAGGGACAGTGATAGAACCACTGTTTAGCTCTTTTCTGCCATCTGTTACTGCTAGCATAAACTAGCATGAAGCTAGCAGTGTTGACATTAGTAGGCTAACATTAACCACAAAAACTTTCGTTCGTTTCGCTCACTTTCTGCTTGCGTCTCTCGCGCTTTCCCTGTGTGTGTGTGTGTGTGTGTGTGTGTGTGTGTGTGTGTGTGTGTGTGTGTGTGTGTGTGTGTGTGTGTGTGTGTGTGTGTGTGTGTGTGTGTGTGTGTGTGTGTGTGTGAGACAGATTGGCCCCTATGCGGCTCTACACCCTGTCCAAAAGACATTTTGTCTTGGTCTTCGTGTTTTTCCTGATCTGTTTTGGCCTCACAGTCTTCATTGGGATTGCAGGTATGGCTGATAAACATTTCTGTGACACCGGCCAAGCTGGGTGTTTGGCCACAAGTCATTTTAACACAGACTTTAGGTTTTAAGATACAGAGAAAGTGAGGAAGTCATTCTGCTGACTCCATCACTTACTGTTATCAAGCACTGATAAAAGAATACTTAAAGAATGTCAGCTGTTTTTTGTCACTATGCTGCTCCTTTCTGGATAGGAGTGGTTCAGTTTGTGAAAAATGTATTCATTGTGTTTTCTTAATTTCTGTAGGTCCTAGGATTATTGCTGAGCAGGAGCACAATGGTGATCAGTTACTTCTCAAAAACCTCTCAGTTAAGGTAAGATTAAATGGTGTGTGTCACTGTAATAGAAAGCAGTGAACATCAGTGATATTTAATGTCAGGGATATATGTAATGAATGCAAACACTAAACGTTAAAAAAAATTATGGGTGGGTATTGTTAAAATTGTTTTGATACCGTGAAGTCTATACTGGTTCCTGAACTATACTTTTTCAATATCAATTTTATCAAAATCCATTTTAACAAAAATAAATTACAACTTTACACATCACTGTCCTGACAATTCAGAATTTTTTACGTGTGTGTGTGTGTGTGTGTGTGTGTGTGTGTGTGTGTGTGTGTGTGTGTGTGTGAGAGAGACATTGCATCATCTCATCAAAATCTGTACTGAAGCCATTTCTTATTGAAGGGAATGAATAGCAAATAATTGATTTTAAGTGTTTTACTATTTTATTTATTATATTTGCTCAAATTTAATATAATTGTAATGTTAATATTTTGTTAGTATCACATTGTTCTTTACCCTGTGATTCCAACCCTTCCCTTCCACTCATAATTTAATGCACCGTCTTGTGTCAGGAGAATATCGTTGGGTTTTGTGTTATGATCTATTAGAGATGCCTTCTTACTGGAAAATCATCTTGTATGTTTTATGTGCTTCCATTAATAAGTATCTCTTATAATGATTAGTAAATTAATTATGTCATTCATTGTATGTTTTTCAGACTGGGCCCTTCAATCTAGTTTCTCCTCCTCTCACCACCTACAACCAGCAGCTATGGCTCACCTGTGTGATGCAGGCTGAACACAGCAATAGTAAGAGCACAGAATGAGCTACAGATAACAACTGTTTACTATGACAGTTGAATGTTGAGGGTGTATGACATTAACCTGACAATTTTGCAAACATGCTTTTTAATAACATGTTTTTACTGCTTTTTGTATCAGTGGGAGACTTCCAGCAGCCCTTCGAAATCAATGTTGAACTAAAGGGAGTGATGCAGGACGCCAGCGTGATGCACATCAACAACATACACCAGAAATCACGAACACTACATTGCGGGGCTGTAAGTGTAAATCAGCGAACCCAGCCACCTTCTGCGCTCACAGTATGCTGGATTGCCATTAATCATTTAGTCAGGCAGCATCAACCAGCACAGCAGTGTGAGTTTATGAAATGTCATTTAAGATATGAAATGAGGTTGCAGTATAGCGAGTGCCGAATTGAATTTGATCATTATCTATAGTAACATCCTCAGAGCAGTTTATTTATGCACAGTACAGTTGGATTGTTTAATGAACCGACAGTGACGCAATGTTTCTTGGCTCTACTTGCAGAAATGTGATGAGATCATTGTGCTCCACCTTGGCTATCTAAACTACACCCAGTACCAGGTCATGGTCAGCTTCAAAGGCCTTGAAAACATCACATATGAAATCAAGATCAAGTTTGTGGTAAGTGACAAACACTGGCAGAATATTTCTCCCAGCTCATAAAACCAACTCTGTCATTCGGTCTTTTCGTTGCTGCATTGGATGTATTTTAATTTTTTTTCAAAAAAAGCTTGAGCTCGCAGGTGAGCACAGCCTTTTCACTCTTTTTGTTTCTTTCCATTTTTTCTCGTTTTTAGTGGAAAACCTACAACCCCACCTTCTCGCAAGTGGAGATCTGGTTTCGTTTTGTCTTTGTGGTGTTGACCTTTTTGGTGACGGTAAGAGCACGGATAACTTTTTACGGTTCTTTATCTTCATTAATATCACATAACCAGTATTCCAATCTGACCAAAACCTGACAGTGAACAAAAGATAACTAGTGTAAATCAGTGACTAAAAATCTATATTTACCAAATGCAGGATTAACATTTGTTTTTCTCTGCATGTCCAAGTGTATGTTTGCACACTCACTGAGGAAGTTTTCTATGAGGGATTGGGGCATAGAACAGAAGTGGATGTCTATCCTGCTCCCTTTGCTGCTACTCTACAATGGTGAGCTTCAGCATTTTTTACCCCTAAAACACAACCTGTACAATCTGGCATCCCCATTATAGCACCCTTTTTTTTTAACCGTTACAGCTACACCTTTTTTATGTTCATAGTCAAAGAGCTGTGGTTTTATGTGTCAACTGCAACTGTTTTTCCAGATCCATTTTTCCCACTGTCATTCCTGGTGAACAGCTGGTTTCCAGGCACCTTGGACACTTTCTTCCAGGCTCTGTTCCTGTGTGCCCTGCTGCTCTTCTGGCTCTGTGTTTATCATGGCATCAGGGTTCAGGTGGGTTCTTTACTAGACCTACACTTTAATGGTCTTTCTTTTAATTTATAGCGCATTACGAATCTTGTTTCTTGTGTTTAATGTTGTTTCTATAGGGTGAGAGGAAATGTCTGACGTTCTACCTGCCTAAGCTGATCATTGTAGGTCTTCTGTGGCTTTCAGCAGTTACACTGGGCATATGGCAAACGTAAGTCTGACCCCACTGGCCACTAGCAGCCTGATTCAAATTTTGAATTACAACATGACTGAAAATATCTACTCTCTGTTTCTGAATTCACAGGGTTAATGAACTCCAAGACCCTACGTATCAGTATAAAGTCGACATAGTGAACTTTCAGGTGAGACTGCTATTTTTATGGTACAGGTGGTTGGACAGTATTGTTATATTTAGTATGTCAGTGTTTGTTTTCATTTGCACAGCAGTTTAATGAAGCCCCATGTTATTTTTTCCAGGGCATGAAGGTCTTCTTCCTGATTGTAGTTGCCCTCTACATCCTCTACCTGATCTTCCTGGTGGTCAGAGCTTGTTCTGAACTCAAGAACATGCCTTACTCAGGTATCACAGCATACCACACCTCTCTGCATTTGATTCAAGTCAAATGCTTTTACTAATATTGATGTGCTGTGTGTTTTCAATCACTAGATCTCCGGCTCAGGTTTTTGACAGCGTTGACGTTTGTGGTCCTTGTTATAAGGTGTGTTCTTAAGGAAAATCCAAAACCTAAAAGGGGAAACTTTGTGTGTGTTTTATTTAATTTATGTAAGAGTTTGATAAGGCCCTTTGTGGTTAATTTGATCATGTCGTTGTTGTTGCTCTTTCTTCTCTAGCATGGTCATTCTCTACCTGAGGTTTGGTGCCAAGGCTCTCCAAGACAATTTTGTCGCTGAACTGTCTACTCATTACCAAAACTATATCCTTTCAAACAATATTTCTTTTCGACCATGATTTCACTTAAATATGTACCATGTGAGATGCCATGTTTATGTGTTAAATAGTGAGAAATGATTCCTTAACTCTAGACATACCAGCTGAATTTTTATCCTTCTATGGCCTACTCAACTTTTACTTGTACACATTGGCATTTGTGTATTCCCCCTCCAAAAATGCACTTTTTGGTAGGTAATACACTACAGTTTCAATTCAGTAGATAATTAAGATGATGAATTAATGTATAAACCCAACTGGCTTTGTTTAATTTCTCAGACTCCCAGTTGAAGGATAATCCTGCTTTTTCCATGCTGAATGACTCAGATGATGAAGTAATATACGGGTAAGCGTTTGTTTACTTAATTGCTTTTGTGAATTCTTACTCGTTGGTTTGGGAGGTAGTGTTCAGTGTGAACTTGCATAACTAACGAGCTTATGTTTTCTTTGTCTTTGTAAAGGAGTGATTATGAAGATATGCCTTTACAAAACGGACGCGCTATCAAAGCAACCACGAAGTACCAGGATGAGAGTGACAGTGACTGATGAGATCTCTGACTGGCTTGTTGGCCCTCTTTTGTGTCCTGGTTGAAAACTATGAGAATACAATACAACACACTATCATGTGTATGTTTAAATAAGAAGTACCTGCATTGGCATTAGGAAATGATATACTGTAAGTGTACATAACTATATTTTTAAAAAAAAAAAAGTTCAATGTCTACTGAATGTACTGTACTTTTACTGGAAGTTGGGGGATGTTGCCCCTCAAACTTTTTTCTTCATTCTTTATGCTTTCAGTCTCATTGAAAACAAGACACAAAACTCTGATGTAAAACAATACAATTTTTACCTGTTTGTAAACTATTTTCCTCCAAATAACCAGTATTTCTTCACAACGTGCTAGTTAGAAATGATCGGGAAAAGTGCTAATATTAATTGGGGATTTTTGTTGTGTGAAGTCAATTTTTTTATTTTTAATGCTTTGCGTTGAACCACTGAAAATACAGAGAGCCTTAGCTGGAATAGGTACCACTTCTTTCTTACCACTCCTTTTTCCAGTTCTTTTCTTGAAAAGCAGCTTTGTAATTGCTCTTGTTTAAGAATTTAATTTATTTAGCTGAAAACACATTTGATACTGTATTATCTGACTACATGGATGAATGGCTTTTGATGAATTGTGTGGATTTTACACAACTTTATGTAAATGGTCTACTGATTTATCATGTAACACATTTCTAATCTCTGCATATACAGTAGTTATACCATTGGCCAAATATACTGTATTTTGCCTTATGTAGAACATATTATTTTAAGTAATTTTTTTTTTTTTTTCTTCTTCTGTAACTTTCCTATATTGCTTACAATGTGTGACTTGCTGTCCTTTCAGTTATTTTATAAAATGGGAGTTATGGACAAAAATGGCAAAAACAAATGTGTTTCCATTCTCAACAAATATCTCAACATGTATTCTAATCAAGATGGTGCCTTGTCTTTAAATTTCTTCTTAACAGGCTGCAGTCTCAAATGTATAAATGCTTTGACATAAATGTACATTTTTTTATTATTTCAGTGTGAATGTAGTTTACAATGGTTTAAGGTGTTTAAATGAGATTGATTTTTGTCACTTCATGCGATGAAAGCTGTACATGTAGCACTCTGTCCTGTCACATGTAAATAAAGCAAAGTATATAAAGCATAATATTGTTTTAATTAATTGCACTTACTATAAAAACAAAATGTATTAAAATATAGGCAACATGACCAAACATAACATGCTGGTTCTGGAAAATACACAAAATCCTAAATAATGCAAACACTTCAGGTACATTGTAGTTGGTTCAGAGGGCCAGTCCAAAAACATTGACGATACAGTACATGGACTTGTTCTCCCATCTCACGGCACAGCTTCCTGTTGGGTGTAATACACAATACATTTAGTATCACATCTGCATTAAAATATTTAAAGTCAGTGACAAAATATTACCAGTTTCTGAAAGCTGACCACTCGAAAGCTCAAGAACACACTGATAGTTGCTGACAGAAGAGAAAACATTCTATTAAATGAACAACATTACTACTGTATTTTACCATCACTTGAGTTGTCCCAGAAGCATGTGCTGGCTGTTTGCAGACCTGCTCCATTTTTCTGCATGATGATACAGGTTACTGTGGGAAAACACACTATCTTTTAATACCAACTTCATAGCTTATGAACCCTGAGGATATTATTGTACTGTAGCAGCGCATGTACCAATATATTTGAAAGGCTTTCCCAGCTTGCTGAGTTGACTGAGGCACTGCTCCACTACACTGGTGCTCCACTGGTTAACTCTGCTGTGCTGGTAGGCATTTCCTCCTATGGCTGCTTCTACTGACTACAGAGACAATTTAAACAAAGTGGTATTAAACATAAACTGATCAACACGTCATTCATTTAATAGCCTTACAATTATACTGTAATACAGGTAGCTAGTATATGTTACCGCGTATATGTAGTCCGCATCATATAATACATCTTAACTAGCAAAATATTACATTAAATTGCTCTAAATAAGCGTTAACCAATATTGTATAAAATTCTACAAGTACACTGACAGTGCCTAGCAACCGTTACAGTGTCCTTAGCAACCAACAGGTCACTCAACATAAAGTTGCAAGCTAGCGGTAGCAATGAGCTGATAAAATCTAAACTTTGTGGATAAACCGAAAGGCATCAAATCTTTTTGCTTACCTCTTTTATGATTTTGCTCACTTCTTCAACGACAAACGCAGTCTGGTGGGATACAAACAGTTCAGTTTAAGCTAGCCAGTCGACAACAAACATTAACGCTGTAGCTAATACATCCATGGTCGACATGGCTGCTTGTCTTCTCATTAACGTGAACTTACTTTCTTGCCAAACGATTATAAACCTTCAAAGGAATTCTTAGGTAATATCTGAGCGTTGTTTCTAGGTGACAAAAAACAGCAATAACTAGTTTCAAGTATGAAACCTACCTCCTCTTCTGTCTGATACTCGTCCATTGCTACTGCCTCCGATGTGAAAGTTACCCTGAAATAAGACTTCCGGTCGTTTTCCTTCAGAATAAGTGAACCGACTCTTTTTTTTCTTCTTTGTTGTTGCAGAAACACGAAATAATAAGTGATCTTCGGCAATGTGAAGTCATACAGCAGCCTTTTGTAAAACAGGGAAAACGTGAAATGTTTTTTTTAAATTTATTTATTTATTTATTTTTACCTATGATTACCTATGATTTTTACTTGATAAATTATATCATTATTTTTTCATTTGATCAATAGTAAACCATTGGATCAGTGCTACACATGACTGGTAACGTTATACTGAAAAAATGGCGGCACTCCAGCCAAAAACCTGTTATCTAGGTCAAGGTATTATACATCCATGGGTTAACTGCATGTCACATTGATTGCACTACTGTAGCCACTCTAAAAAAAATAACACACACAAAAACAGATACTTGGATGTAACTGTATTTGAGTTGCCAGTAAATGTCTTGATAAGAAATTTCCTAAACATATATTACAAAAAAACGTAAACAGGGAAGACACCGCCCCCTGCTGGTCATTTACCGAAAACGTTATTTAACATCAAAGTGAGACATATTTTTCACTTGCTCGCTGGCTAAGGTTAGATAATCGGTTGTCCTCGCCTTCTAGAGGACAATTTCAGGTATGTTAATGCTTTTAAAAAAACAGCTACTTTTAGATAGCGACCTTTAACATGATTCTCACAGTCTCTTGCATTAAATGTAATGTTCAGGATAACATTATAGCGTTTGCTAGTCGAGTTAATATGTTAACATTACGACGCTAACTGCTAGCTAGCTTCACTCGGCTGGGTTATATGGTAACGTTAGCTAAAGTTGCATGGGACAACGTTAACAGAAGGTGTGAGATGTGTATTAGGAGTAGATATTTACACTCGTTCTGCTAAAGTTAAGCAAACTTAAGTTAAGTTTATGCAAACTAACTAAATCAATTGCTATCTTAACCAGGAAGGAAGCGCCCACTTGTAAAGTGTCAGAATTGTCTCAGTGAACTTGGACCAGGTAACTGCGGTATAGTTACGCATTTACTCCTAACATTGCCCTCTACGTAATGCTATTGCTACTAACTAACGCGTAATATTAACATAAGAAAACTTAACCTTGTATTAACGTTAACGAGGTTCTCCTGAAATAACGTTACAGTGCGCTTTTTAATTGTGCAGTTTAGTTTGTGCATGTTTAAGTTCGCGTTAAAAGTCCAAATCAAAATCGGTTGTAATTTGCGTAGTTTGGCATTACATGTCTCACAATTTAAACTTGTTTTAAATCCAGAAACGTTTAACTTATTAATGAATACCATTTGCCATCAGCTTCCAAATTGAGACTTCAATTACTGACAGTACATTTATTTTGACAACAAAAAGACCGGAAGTTGAAACGGTTCTGTTGCTAGCTTGATACACTATGTCTGGTGTCCACATATCGATGGTTTTATTGTAACGTTACTGCTAACATTGTGATATTTTGATGGATTTTACACATTTTCTTAGATTTCCATGGGCTCTAAGTTGCCAATATTGAAATATGTACTTGAGTACAATGCAAAGTGTATGGCGTACATGAGCTGCAGAAGTTTTAGACTGATTAGTTTCCATCACCAGAGGGAGACAAAGCTTAATGTATCTTTGTGAAAGGGATAACTTTAGCTCTCGAAGGTAAACTTCTGTATTATGTTCATTTTCATCCATACACATAATCCCGTAATTAGACATATTTATACTAAATCTCAATTATATATTTAACTGAATAAACAAACAAGTCTGGCTCCATTAAAGCTATAAAGAGGATTTTAAGGTACTCTTTCGTAGTGATAGCTTATTGGGCAGTAGCACGTCACGTGATCAGAAATAGCTTTAACCTGCATTCACTAAAATAACGTTTCTAACAGAAGTCTGCGATGCAATATGTATTTCTTGTAGGTGCAGCCGATTAGTCATTGTTTGCAATTTGTTGGTATATTTTTGTAGTTGTTGACATTATCATGTTGAACCGTGAGTGAGAGTAACCGTGCGGCGAACTACTCCTTTACAGCCGACTCATTCACGGTATCGCTTCTCGGCCTTTTGGCTAAGATCAAGTGTAGTATCTGTTCTTATCAGTTTAATATCTGATACGTCCCCTACCCGGGGACCATATATTAAATTGATTTTTGGAACTGGGAGATGGAATAGGGGCTTGCTCCGTCCACTCCACGCATCGACCTGGTATTGCAGTATCTCCAGGAACGGTGCACCCCCCTCTAAATGTTTAAGATTAAAATACTATGTCAGTTAGCGAAGGCAAGATAAAGCTTTAGTAGAGCATTGATATTTTTCTAGGAATACGTTCTTCGACATGGTTTTTTATTCGCGGTTAATTTGTCGAGTTGTTTAAAGAGTGTAATCAGGCATATAGTATAAAAAGCTATATTGCAGATGATCTCAAACATCTATGATAGTATTTTGCGCCAGAAAGGGCTGAATGAAATACATTTAGATGTAATCCATTTATAGCCTGTGTATGTATATATATGTATATATGTATATATATATATATATATATATAGATAGATAGATAGATAAGTAGGCCTATGATTGTATAGCATAACTGTATCTTTCTTGTGAGTAATGCATCAAATGTGTGTAATCAATCCTTTGGTAAATAATTGTATCATAATAATGGCAGGAGGGGCAATGTTAGTGTTCTAAAACTGGAAAGTAGCATCTGTTTAACCGGGAAAAGTGCAGTGAATGAGCTTGTGTAATTAGGAAAATGATGTAGAGGGGAGACTTTATTTGTTTTATCAGGAACAATAATTTCTCAACTGTGTTAGGGCTTCGGGCAATAGTATGTTCCTGCAGTACTGGAGACTGCATTTTCAGGACCGCATTTCTAGGACTGCATTTCAATGAACCTAGTTTTACGTTTTAAAGGTTGATTCCACCCAAATTCTACTTTCTGTCCAAGTTCTTATAGTTGTAAAGGTATATTTTACCCAAATACTAGGCCTACTTTCTGTCCAAGTTCTTATAGTTTTAAAGGTTTAATTCACCCAAATTACTAAGTAATTCTATACTGTATACTGTAAGTACTTAATACTAAGTATTAAGTACTTACAGTTTTTCAAGCTTTTATCATCTTTTGAAGTTTAATGTGCTGGCTATGATCAATTATTATAGTCATTAAATCAACAAATAATATAATACACCTAGTTGAGCTTACCAAAATAGCTATACAGTTTCATTAAAGCAATAAACAAATAGCCTACAGAGGGCTATCACTTAGCAATATATCATAAGCTAATGTCAACAGATGATTGTATGTAACGTCAGTGCCTTTAAGACTATCAAAGTTAACGTTAGTTAACTTACTCACACTCTGGCTAGCTAGCTAACGTTAACTTTGCTGTTCATTTCAAGACACCAGAATTGTTTTCAACAGTAGGTCATGTGGTCACCCACTTCAGTAGTTTGCGCAGTCGCAAAAGTCCTAGAAATGCGGTCCTAGGATTGCATTCCTGAAAGTGCAGCCTCCAGTACTGCAGCTTTATGCTACTTGCTTCGGACAAAATCAATGACGTCATTGGTCTAAAAAGATACTGCCCTTTACCCCAAACTTCCTGGATTATTGATACACGCTCCGAAGCCTTAGCACACCACGTAACATCACTAGTGATAACATGTATTTTATATTTTTTTACTGACATGAGTCCGTGCAAAATAGTAAGTGCAGTGTTTATAGTCCTTGATTTGAGAATGCATATGACTGATAAAAAAGGACGACATTTTAAAACATGCTGAGTTCACTGTCCTTTCCACGTGTAAGAAAAACTAAAAACATCAATTTATTCTTAAATCCTCACACTGATAGATTGGATTGAATCTGTTGTTAGGCGTCATTGCCGTAGTTCTGCTCATTCCCCAACAGTTTTGTTTACTGTGGTTTCACAGCCTGAGAGCACTGTATATATGTGTGTTTATTCAACTGCATGATCATTTTGGAGGCTACAGTTGCTGTTTAACTAGATTGCGTTTGTATTTGCAAAACAACCAGGGTTGTTCTCACTCCAGACCAATAGGTGGCAGTAGCAGGAATGTCCGTAGCCTACCAGAAGTAAACAAAGAACCCGAAAGTGGTTGTAATGTGAGAAACAAAAGTGTGATGTGTGTTTTTATTCTTTTCCACAGATTTCAAATGTGGATCAAAGCACTTTTGATTGCAGCTTTATTTAGCTTTGTCTCGTTTGAACATGCTGTTGGACTGTTACTCATTTGTGGGAGGTAAAATAGATATAACTGGTGAGCTTAGGTTGGATTTTGATATGGAAATACAGCATTGCATGATGGGAAATATAACCATTATATATCAAGTAAAATGTAAGTAATCTTTGTAAGCCTTAGAACAAACGTGTTTCTTCTATATTAAACTCCTGTAGATTATCAGACCCTTTATAGACTCTGATTCTGGTCATTTTTGGATGGTCAGCTCCATCAGTCAGCATGGTGTGTGTGTGTGAAAGACTCCCCTGCCTCTGAGCTGTACAACTCATACTTACCTGGCAGGGGAGATACCATGATCAACAAGGTGGTTCACCCAGGTTGAGGCTTAGCCATTGCACTCCGGCTTGAGCTGACATCTGCGAATTCCCCAAATGTGGGAATCTCGACTGCATAATTTATGGTAGTGGGGGACTGCGTTCGCGCTCTCCCCTGATAACATGTGAAATGAAAATACAAATTACTTTACACATAAACCTAAGGAAAACACTAATATAACTCTCCCACATATTTAGTTTAAGTTAATTCAGAGTCAGTGAATCATGCTGCAATAAATGTGAAATCACAGTCACCACGGCTCTCCGTTGTTAATAGGACAGCCATGGACGTAAACTGTAAGTCAGTGAAGAAGAGAAGAATCAGACAGTTCACATTGTTCTGATGAAACGTCAATGTCTTGAACTAATCTGAAAGTTGACAATTTGCTGAAAAAAATCAGCGAATGAACGCATTGTGTAGTACGAGATAACATTAGGAAAGTCCGTTCTAGCTCAAATGTTCAGTATAGGGTTGAATCATGCTGTCAGCTCTGTTCTACACTAGAGGCTACCAAAGCTCTTTAGTTGTTGTTGTGTAGCCTAGTTTGTCGCCAGACCGTAAAAAACACATTATATTCTCCCACAGAGAACTCAGTTCGGATGTCTCAGTTGCATGTTTTAACATTTGCAAATGTTTCCGACATTTGTTCTCGGTCTTTTTATGCTGCAACTTTGTTTAGCTGTAAGTTAGATCCATGTTTCTGATGATTTATATTGTCGTTGGACCAGAGCATGCCACGTGACCAAGACGATTCCCACGCGCCGCATTATGAATCCCCCCGTTTATAAGTTTACTTATTTTGTGCGTTTTGCATGGTATTTAACTGGTAACACGTTTATTGAGCTTGTTTTCAGTTTTACCGAGTGTCGCTTAAACACATCATTCACTGCCAGACCTCTCAGTGAGAGTAACCGTGCAGCGAACTACTCCTTTACAGCCGACCCATTCACGGTATCGCTTCTCAGACTTTTGGCTAAGATCAAGTGTAGTATCTGTTCTTATCAGATTAATATCTGATACGTCCCCTACCCGGGGACCATATATTAAATAGATTTTTGAAACTGAGAGATGGAATAGGGGCTTGATCTGTCCACTCCACGCATCGACCTGGTATTGCAGCACCTCCGGGAACGATGCACCCCCCTATAACTGTAAAAATAATGAGGCATCGGTAAATTCAACGGAAACTCCGAGCAGACAATAAAAGGTATTTTGTGTTATTTACAGAGCCATCAACATGTTATACACGACTCATACCTGAGCTTGATAGCAGCACTACAAGGGAGCATTCTTTAGCATTAATGTCACAATACAGTCTGCATGGATCGGTAATCGTTGTAGAATTTTTTTTCTTCTTTTGAACGTAACTTTTATAACTTACTAGCCAAGAGATATTAAAGGCATTTTATCATTACCCTCAAGTGCCTAAGATTCCTTCCACAGTATTAATGTGACTGTTTCAGGCAAATAACATTTAAAACAAAACAGAAGCGCTTCTCCTCAAGAATTACTGTATCCTGGCAGTGTGTGTGTGTTACATTAAGATCATCATGTAGAAAGAAAACAAATGATTGGTGAAATAAACTAAGATAATGTGGAAACAAATTCTGGGCAATGGCCCTGAACAATGAGATTTATTTATTTCGTCCTGCTTGTATTTTTCAGTCTTTTACTCAAACATGACATTTCTTGTGGTCATCAAACATTAAGTGATGTTTTGGGGTTAAATGTTAAACAAAATGACTTTAAATTTGAAAAGGTCACAGTTATTGCCAAATCCACTGAAAGCTAACACCCAACCTGTCTCATTATAGCTCTTTATTTTGGTTCTCTGTGCTTTCATCAACCCTCCATAAAAAAAGATGTATGTAAAAAATTTAATGTAAAAATGGCAACTCAAAATAGCTATTTAAACTAATAAAGTAAAAAGCAATGAAAATGTATTCAACGAATTTCATAATGGACATAATCACAATAATCACAAATTAAGCCAACACAGTACACACATTTTTTACTTACGTTTTTTCACATTATTGTAACAAAAAGAGCAATTGCTCCATTTCAGTCTGCAGTTAAAACATTGCAAACCATGTTCATCTAAAGACAAGTCTTAAACTGTCCTAAGTCCAAGAAGCAAGACTTCTTTGAAACAGTTGAGTATTATTTCTGCGTGACGGTGAATGAGTTCTGGTCCATTAACTCGCCAACTCTCTCCTGGAGGGTCTGAACCACCTCTGCCAGGATGAAGAGGTGTGTGTCGTCAAGGTCCTTGAGGATGAACTTCTTTCCCAGGGCCATTTTTTCATCCAAGTAGAGGAGGAACTGTTTCATGGCAGGATCACTGGTCCAGTGACCAGAGGGGAGCAAGGGGAAACAACTATAAGTTCTGCACAAATAAACCGTATACCGTACTTAGCTTGATAGTACATTTCATCATACGAGTTTTATTTGCGTGTAGCAGCATCAGTAGGGGCATATCATTTTCATCAGATTTACAATTTCCCTTACCATTCAACAAGAACACCTTTGTGTACGTTGACCATGTTGACAGGTGCAGAGAAATCAGCAGTCAATCAAATGTAAATGCTCAAAACCTGCAGCACAATAAATTATGTGTTAACGTTACTTTCCTGACCGTAAACATGATAAGCTAACTAAGCAATAGGTAAAGCCAGGACTGTAAATTGCAGTCAAGAAACATAAGCCAAAAATAACAGAGTTGGCCTGTTTGGGTCTCGCTTTTTAATGAGACAGTTTTCTTAACATAACGTAACCTCAGAAAAAAAACAAAAATAATGGCGGTGTTTAAGAACACATCTGCTAGCGTTAGCTTTTGATTTGATCCCGGCTAGCTTGTTAGCCCTAACGTTAGTTCAAAAGTACATTACCCTGGGGATATTCTGCTAAGTACAGCGATTTTTACATATTAAACAGAACACGCTACCATTAAAGAGTTAGATACCTAGCTAGTACATTCAAAATGAGTTAAGAAGGACGAGAGACGGACTTTCACCAACCTGATAGCTGGCTGCGGCTGTTTGCTAACCAGTTTCAAAGCATTGTGGTGACGTACGGTCTGTACGGAGGGACAATCTTCTGCAATCCAAATATGCGCATGTGCCATAAAACTAGTATATTAAAGTATCGTCAGAGACGGTTAAGAAAGAGGATCTATCGTAAGTTATTTTTATGGTTCCCACTTGCTTGGAGAAAGCTTTGTGCTTTCATTTTAGTACCACTTATCATAGTTACACTGTATTTATCAATGATGATACAGGTTAATTTTGTGGTGGGTAATATGGATAACATTTCTATCACAATGATGTAATAATTACATATCTTTGTATCGTTATATAACATTATAGAGTACATTTGTATGAGCATCCATTGTAAAGCTGTTGATAAATAAAATAAAATTGGTCAATCCAGTGTATTAAATAATTGACAAACAAAGGTACATCATCACATTGATGCAAAAATTATATAAAAGTCCAATATTGCCATAAAGCAGTAATGCTAAATGACTTACATGTCCAACAACAGTCTAAGGGTGTAATAGTGTGCACTATATACAGGGTGTAATAGTGCACAATAATATAAGTGTAGTATTAATTTTGTTTAAAAAAAAATGAGAGAGAGGGATATGCACTGCAAAGTGGCTTGGAGATGAAAATGATGCAGCGCATAGACAAGTCCGACTCCAACTTCATACATTTATTCATTGCCAGCATTGCTATTGGCAATTTGGACTAAAAATCCATGGATATTTAAAACCAATTGCTTGATTAGTCCCATACAAATAATTCAAGCAACCTAAACTAATATCAATACAGGTCCATTTGAGGTAAAGTTCAGGAAGGAATATGTTTTGGCAGACAATAGGACTGTGATACGGTAGTTATAATAAAATACATATATTTAAAAAATAAAATCTTAAACCACTGTGGTCAAAAATACTCGAGTGGCAAAGACATGTCAGTGCATCTGTAAGTAAATATTGTATGAGCAATATGTGTCATATGGTAAAACAGTAAATCAAAGATGAAATGGAAAAAGTGACAGAAGATTAAAATCTAGAAAAAGAAATTCAATTATTTGAAGGTCAGAGTAGTAATTATGTTCTTTAAAAATGTGAACGATCTTAAAAAATCTGACTCACTAGAGAGAGACCAATCTAGGAGGATGGTTCTTTTTCATCACAACTTACAACTCTTCACAGAAATCCACCATTGAGTAAAATACAATTAATTTTCCTAATTATACTAACTATGATCAAATTAGTGGTTGTGTTTTTTGTGATCACATTTTTTTATTTTCTGAAAGGAGCAAGGACATGTTTATGTTAATGTAAACAAGGAGAGGCAGTTATGTTTCCATTTGGGGTTTTTTTGGGGGGATCAGTGCTCTCCCCCATTTCAAGTGTTTTATCAGTGTGTTTGTGTTCATATATTTCAGTCAGTGGCTGATATAGCTCTGCAGTGCTTCTAGGATGAACTGGAGGCTGCGCTTGTACAGAAACGAGTCCTTCTTCTCCGGCTTGCAGATGTTAAGATGATCTACGTCTACCTCGATGAGCTCCCCGATGCCGAGATCTGAAACCAAACCAGAGCAGGCTCAAGGTAACAGCTAAAAGGACAATATTACTGTCATATCTATCTCAGATCTATGCTCTTTTTGCTAATGCATTCATATTTAAGCTATACATCATATGTATACACATGTCTTATTTCCCATGTGCTTTAATGTTACATACTTGCTGACTGTGTTGGCACCACTAGTATCTTGATCATGGGACCAATGTTTGTCGGCAGCGTCTCTGCAAAGCTCAGCACCTTGATTTCCTTTTCTTTTGCCATGTTCAGGAAGTTCTCATTCAGGTTGCGCAGTGCTGGTGAGTCTTAAAAACACATGGACAACGTCTCACAATAGATATTGAACAATTTCTAACAGTCTTTGACCTCAGAATGAATTTTATTCACTTACCTTTACAAAGTTCTCTGACTTCTACAGAGGGAAAGAGGAGATATCTGACATTGACTGAGTACTCTGCCATAAAGGTGCCATGGTGTGGAACACTATAGAACATAATGCCCTTGGTGTTTTTTAAAAGTCCCTGCATATCTGGGTCCTCTGAGGCATCCAGCAGCATTTTCTTCACGAGCAATCCTGATGGAAAAACACAAGAGGATACAAACAGACAGTGAGCACAACTTTTGTGAGGTATGAAATAAAACTGAGCCATTTGTTTTTCATGATGCATTCAAGGGATTTGAGTACAAATCTAACATGCTTGTGGAAAGAAAGTTCCGACAGAATACCTCCCATGCTGTGGGCTACCCAGACCACAGGCCTCTCTCCAACTCCTGCCAGCTTTAACTTCTTTAGCAGCTCTCGACTTCTGTAGGCCAAGGACTTCCTGAAGAGACCAAAGCAAAGAATGAATCAACAGTTCATTTATTGAGAGTCTGTTGGAATTGTGCATAATGAATACTAGAACATTTGAGATAACAAAACATTTAATTTGACTAAGAATTGTAGCCTAATTAGCTTTAAATAGTCCTGATGTTGGATGAGCTGTGCAAAATATGAAGGTTATTACTACTAGTAAGGAACCAAAGTCACTTGCACAATCCTATAATATTTTATACCGAATCACCAGTGGACACATGAAGAAACCCCTGATTCCTCACCTCTGGTTCTCAGCGGGACATTTGGCCATCCAGTCACTGAGATGACTGTCATACTCAACAGATAGTACTCTCAGATTTGGACAATCAGCAGCCAACCATGACTGTCAATAAAAGAGGACACAATAACAGAGAACAACAACAGTTAGAGATGATTAATACCCTCAACATTATTCAAAATCTTTGTGAGACCTCACATTTTATTGAGCAAAAACTATTGAGTCTCCCCTAAAGCCAGACAGACCAATCCATAGTTGTTCCAAAGATTTCATTTAATTGTACATGTAGGGGGGAAAAAAACATGAAAAGACACTTCATGGTGATCCGTAATACTCCACAGTAATTAGAGGAATTAGGTGGATTTATCACCTTTGGCCAGCACTCTGTGTAGTCGTCCCTGCTTTCTGCTTCCTTCTCTTCCTCTAACATATTGCGGTCCTTCTGCCTCCATGTCTTAAAAGCTGCCCCGAGAATCCCATGGATGAAGAGTACGTCTGCTTTGATTGGCTGGCTGGAAATCAATACATAGTCAAATATTATTGTTGGTGTACATATGAAACGAAATTAATACTTTATAAATAATAATGTAACAGTAGAATTAATCGTTTTCCTACTTGCAACGTGTTTGTGGGTGGAGGATATAGACACCGTCTTGATATTTCTCTTTTACCATCTCCCTATCCAGGTTGGCCAGAGCGCGGGCTGCATGAGATGCCTGCATAACATGAGGAGACTGCATCATCTCAGCCAGGACAGATACCCAGCCTGAAGGTGTTACATAGTTAATGAAGAAAGAAAAAAAATAATATTGGATGTATTATAATCTGTTCTGTTTTTAATTAATACAATTGGGACAGAAAGTATTAAAAACAGAGAAAAAACAAACAACTGTGAACGAGTATGAATACTGTAAAGCATGTTTTGGTTGACTAACAGTTGATAGCTGTGTGGACAACATTAAAACATTTTTTTCCAAGACATTTGGATGATGAAGTCTTTGGAATAGTGAATATGTAATCTGTGGATGAAATAACATTGTATCCACACATACATTACATCATTGTCATTAAACCCAGTCAAGATTACACATAACCAGAACCCTCTATGGAATAATCAGATGAGTTGCAGACTTACCAGACTGGGTTATGGCCTGGTGAACACCTTCATTGAGTGCCAAATTTCCTATGATACGAACAATGTTCCTCTGAATCTTCAGGGAGTCTCTACGAAGCTGATAAACCCTCTGGAGGAGCTGCAGACCCCCGTTGGCAACTATGTGGTCACAGTGGCTCTGGACCTGCA
Organism: Sander vitreus; assembly: GCF_031162955.1. Taxonomy (NCBI): domain Eukaryota; kingdom Metazoa; phylum Chordata; class Actinopteri; order Perciformes; family Percidae; genus Sander; species Sander vitreus. The sequence goes on from NC_135872.1 coordinate 12,381,013, forward strand.
GACATGATGTGTTTCAGTAAGTTCAGAACATTTATTCACCTTACTTAGCAATCAAAATCAACCGCAGTCCCCGCAGGAGTTATTCCACTGAGATTGTTGTTCAGGTATTCACCAAATTAACTGTTGAGATAAAAGTTGTTTGTGTTCAGAAAACTATGAAATTCAATTCAGTTCAGTGTGCAGTGGACACAATTAAAGCACTGTTCTATAAATACTTGCATGCTGCCAAGAGTGCCTCCAACCATGAAACCATGAAGAATCCACTGAATTTACTGAACTAAACAAAAGGTGGTTTGTGTTTTTATTGAGCGTGTTGGGGGACGATGCACAATATGTGCTGTTAAATGCACTTCTGTGTTGTGTTTAACAGATAATTGGAGTTAGATCATGTTTAGATGCGTCATATGGCCATCATTACCTTTGAGTGCTGTACCAATGCCTGTAGGCAGAAGGATTCCACCTTCTCAGAGGGAACAGAGGTGAGGCTCTGGGCGTAAGGCAGCCCATTACCTCCAAAACACCACAGACCACCCTGTGACATAGGAAGGTGTATGCATTAGTAAGAGGATTTAAATATTTGAATTTTCAACCTTTTTTTAACACTTCACAAAAGACTATGTAGAAGTGCATATGTGAGTCCATGTTTCCGTCTCAATTACCCGTTGTGCTGCCAAGGACTGAGTGCTCTCTCTGAGGGCCAGTGAGGTGAAGTACTGAACACATTTGTCCACCTCAGACTGAGGCAGAGATGCCAGCAGCTGCCTCAGTCCATCCTCTGCTGACAAACCCTGTGAAGAAGTCAACACACCTAGTTATCATCTTATATACCTGTGAGATTTAATTTAAAGCTAAGGTAAAGGATCAATAGTGATGAATATCTTGTGCAGAAAATATAAATATAAAAATGTATATCCCATTATGTTTAGTATAGAAACAAAGTCTGTGAATAAGTGTGCTTTGCAAGTAATAGAGATATCGAGGCATTCTACATAATAGACAGATCAACAGAGATACTTACATCCTCAAGGTCAGGCAGTGCAGGTGAGCGCAAGAAGAATCTAAGGTCTACCTGAGGAGTCCGGGCCAGGCCCACTGCTGTTCCTTGGTCTATAACCTGGGCTGCTGTCTGGTACTGGTAGTCTGAGTTATTGACAACAGGTATGAACAAATCCCACTTTACTTGTTGTATATACTGTAAGCCTGAAGTGATGCGCAACAATTTCTATGTATTTTACCGTGCCAGTGGTGATTTTCTGCAAGTTCCTGAATAGCTTGTAGTCTGATGGCTTTGTTGGCTGACCGTGTCCTCTTTAGTAAAACCCATAATGCCACCTCATGTGGGTCTGCATCTACGTGGCTGAAGTGCTCTAAGACATACAAATAGAGAGCATACTGACTGGCTGAACATTTCACAGAACAAAGTGGATACAGGGTACTACAAATACTCCTAAAAGGCACTGTGAAATTGCATTCCAACTATATCTACCATGACTAACTACTAGTATCTTTACAGCACCAATTTCATATTATTACAACAGCCAGGAAGTTACAAACCTTGTGGTCTCAAACCTTGTGTCATCAACTTGGCAGCTATTTATTTTTAAAAAGTCAAAAGTTAATTTATTAGATGTCTTACAGGTCTCGTATTTCTATAATGTTAAAGGGATACTTCACCGATTTAGCATTAAGCTTTGCATCAGTAGAAACACGGTAGTATTTTTGAATGCCCGTGCTTCCCTCCCTCATGTCCCCCTGACACCAGAGATCTCTGTATTGTGGGTCTGGAAAAAAATCTTCTGATGATGTAAAACGACGATTTTTACGTCATCGGAAGATTTTTTTTTTTGTCAGTCATCTTGAATCTTCGCTACTGGCTTCTCAGCAGAAAACTTTAGATAGATAGATAGATTTATTCATCCTGAAGGGAATTTTACAACAACAATTATGTGCATTCAAACTACCGCACACGTGTAGCACCGGGATACATTGGTACAGATCGGAGAATATGCAGGACACTTTATTACAGACGGAATACTTGACACAGCTTCGCCCGCCTGCTATGGAGATCAGCGGTGTTGCTCGATGCCTCTGGCCGGTAAAGGGACATCAACAGCGGGGAACGTTGAACGAGTGGAAAGCTAACGCTAGCCGGACACCCATTCCATCAATCCTGCTTGCAAGTGTCCGCTCATTAGACAACAAACTGGACTACATGCAACTTCAACGAAACTCCCAATGCGAGTTCAGAGACTGCTGTGTTTTTGTTGTTGTGGAAACATTGCTGTATCGGACTATCCAGCTACTAGGCCAGCTGCTCTGTTGCCGGGTAAGACTAGCTAATGGAGGTGGGCTGTGTTAACACGGACTGCCTGGTGCAGAAATGGGGTGCTTGTATCTTGTAACTAACTGCTGGTGGAGTTTGTGACCGTTAAATGCCAACCATTCTACATTCCACGCAAATTTACGGCTGTGTTTATACTCTATACTTTATACTATACTGTGTTTACAGCCCACCAAGCGCTAATGCTAGTAGCTATGTGTTAGCTGAACTTTACGGAGCCTATAATGTGTGTGCACTAAATGTAGCCTGTTTCGTATGTCGTTTTTATATAATGTTTTTATATATTTTAATTGTATAACCACTTGAGCCACGGTGAAACGTTGTTTCGTGTATATCGTTGAAATGACAATAAAACACATTTGAGTTGAGTTGACTGTCTCACTGTCTGTAAACGGTAGGCGTGGCTTGGGAGTAGACGCTAAAGCAGCGAAGCGAGTGCATTCTGGGATTTGGTGTCTTTCATCCACATGAGCCAAAAACATATTTTCTGGCTTTTCTCAGCCTAGAAGCCACCAATTTAAAAAAAAATAAAATAAAAAAAAATAAATCACATTTCTACTACATAAGTGACCCAATTTAAAGATATATTCATCTTTCCAATGGTGAAATATCCCTTTAAACAAGCTGTGTATTTACAATTAGAGTGATTAATACAGAGCTAATATAAGGTGGACAAAGTATTCATGTATATTACAGACAATTGCCAATATGCACATTAGTGCACAAACTATGAGACATTCAAAACAGGATGTGAATGTACAAGGCAGGTGTTTCCTTTTGCCTTAATGTGCACACCCCACATAAAAATGAGTGGGCAACTGTAGTTTTCTGAGAATAAATGTTTGTGCTTCTATTAGCAGCAACTTCTGCTTTCCAATCTTAGAAACATGAGGGCCAGTACTACGATCACACACTGTGCACTTTTAGTGTGATTTTCAGGTGAACTGGTACAGTATAATGATAACCTTTGGTTTCTTACCGTCTAGTGTTTGCAGGAAAACCCTAGATGATATTTCCAGAAACCGCTTTGCTGCTTTATGAAGTTCCCTCCTTGCTTTGTGTGTGAGCCCTAGACACATAGTGTAAAAAAAGTCAACCAAGGTAACAGAAGCCATTTAGTAATGGTTGCTAGTAGGCATCTCAGTATATAGGTTGGTAGTTGATCGTTTCCATTAAATAAGAGAAACTTGACCAGTGGAAGTGAGATCACCCAACAGACTGACCCGATTATTCAAGCAGGAAAGATAGTAGAGAGGGGAAGGAAGGAAAGACAGTTATGATAACAGACAAACTGGTCACCTGGACATGGCAAACTCAGTACGACTTTGTGCTCATACAAGAAAAAAGAAAAAAAGAAAGCCACTCAGCATATTCCTGATGTCACCCAGCTGTTCTGGGAAGTCCAAAAACAAAACATCTAAAACTAAAACGAAATCTCAAAATGGTCTTAATTCTTTTCAGTTTCCCCAGTTTAGCAATAAAGTCTAGATGGAAGACATTCAGTACCTGCAGTAAGGTTTTCCTTTTCATCTGAGGGAGTGGCTCTCAGATAGATGTAAGACTTGTATTTCTCCTGAAGAATGGCACTAGTGTCAATGGTCACAGCCTTGTTCAAGGCCACCACTTCATATGTGATCAAAAGACAGCCTCTGTAGAAAGGGAATGGATAAGATGAGGCCGTCTTTTCGCACATTGTTTTTACCATTGAAGACGACAAGGATTAAAATCTGTATGCGAAATACTGTAACGACTTACCCCGAGACAACGGCACCAGTTACTTTAGCAACCTTCCCTAAATGTCAGCAGAAAAATGAATCTATATTAGATAAAATTGGATAACGTTAAGGGTTTTAAGCTGTAACTTTACTCACAGAAGCATTAAGGTGGAATCCATGTAATTAGATATCGGAGATTGCAGACAATAAGCAGTATACACGTAGGCCAGTTATGTCTAATAACTTACTTAAATCTTTCCACTGAAGCACTTTCCTCACTCCAGGCGGCCCAGCTGTGCTCAGTCTCCGACAGCGGATTAAGCGTAGAGCTGCACCAGACATCCTCCGCCTGCATGTCACCCAGTATGTTTAGGATACTATAATCAGTCCACCACAGAGGAATAACAACTTATTTCAAGCACACTAGAAACTTACATATCATAGGGCCAGACGTGAGACCAATTATACTTTTGCTAAAACTAATTTAACGCAACGCACGTATAAACAGCGGTCTAGCAGTTAACACTACGTTACCTGGTGCACAATTACCCTGGTAATCCAGCTACAAGGCTCTAGCTAATTACCAAACAAGCAGCAGTATCAACATTAAACCAATGTGTGAACCAACTAACGTTAGAGTAAACTAACTAATGTAAGACATAAACTCATTCACAAGTCCTCTTACTAACTGCTGTTCACTTGGAATAACTGCCACCTCAACTGTCAGTCATTCAGTTTGATGTCACACTAAAGCAAGCTGTGTGACACTCATAAACACTAAAAGAACACTAAAGTTATACTGTAACAACGGGTCAAGCTACGTTACCCGTTAGCTAACACTAACTAACTAAGATTAGCTTTTGGCTAACGTTTCACTTTTAGGGCTTTCCGCCAGTTTACTAACAGTTAACTACCCAGCTAGCCGATTACGGTAACCATTTTCGTGCCGTTTCATTTTCATTATTAAACAGACATTACCTTATTTATAGAGGACTACCGTGATGTTCTTGACTGCAGCGCCCGGCCCGGACCGTTGTTCATAAACACTTGTCTCACAAATAACACGTCATCAAACGCGAGCAGATTTTTAAATAGTAACAGAAAGATACTGAACGTATGCAGTAATAATTTGTGTGTTGCGTTATTATTTAGATGTACTCAACATGCAATAAAATATCTGTGAGGATGTGTTTTTGCTGTTAGGAGGGCGGGTCATCTTTTTGTCCTGTACCAAACTTTATTGTGGTTTACCATTTCCCCCATCAGGAAATAGTAGTCAGACTGGACATAAAAATAATCTGTCAAATATCTGTCAGTAAAAACACCTGCAGTCCATTACAACAATCATACAACAAATACAAACTATTGTAAAGATTATGATGTTCAAAGAAAGATGTTGATGCCAGATGCTAGTTTGTAGTGTTTTTTAAAATAAGGTAGTTCCTTTATTGTCCCCACAAATGGACACCACAATCTCACCACAATCTCAAAATACAATCAAAATTTTGTCTAGCACAGTCAACTAAAACTGCACTGGTTGACTTGGGTTGTAATATTTTACAGGTGTGCATGTTATTATGTCCATATACTGTGTAGCATTGCCCAGCAAACACCCTACAGACCACAGTTGTTATGCTTTTGATTCTAGCTTTTATTGCATTCATTTATGAGCAAAGTTCAGTAAATTACACTCAAATATAAAATACAAAAACTTCTGACACATAATGCCAAACTTTCTCAAGCTCACACATACTGTACTTGCAAACTCAGGCACACTAAATGCCACACACCCCCACATACCACAGCTCTGTAAAAACATGTGTGAGACAGCAATTAAAACATCAAATGAGATAAAGGCTGTCCCCACCAGGTTTTGCATAGAAACACAATTATTAAATACAAGTTAACAAACACACACACACACACACACACACACACACACACACACACACACACACATTGTCTTCCTTTGGGGTACACATACACAACCATGCTCTCTTTTGCATAGTGATTATGATCAGCAGGGACAAAGGAGAAATGCCCAGTCATCAGTATGTATTTGTAGATTTTTGCCTTGTCTAAACTAAACAAAGATTCTGTGCAAGCATACATTAGTGTCAATCACCACTAATTACAGACTGCTAATTTTCAAGACAAATCATCTCTGTTCATAAGCAGCCATTGCCACATTGCTGAGCGTGTGAACGGACTGTTTTAAAATATTTTTCCTCAATATTTATTAATAAAGGATGAAAGGCAATTATGCTTATGTGAACACTAGATATATATTAACAAACCAAAAGACATACAAAACTGATGGCTGCAGGACACATAATTGACCTTGATGTCTTTGCTGGCTCCACTCTGCTCCACCTGGTCATATAAAGCAGTACAGATTTAGTCCAATATCATTTGTAAATCCATTTACAACTCTCTCTCATCTAGTTAGAGTCAGCCTGGTGCTCTGTTCAGGTGCATGTTTCCTGATAAGCTCTAATAATGCTCTCATAAGCTGGAGGTGGGGTCTGTGTAGCATGGAAACCCCTCAGGCCATTGTTCCCCCAAAACGACTCCGGTCTGGGTGGGGTGGCAGCTGGCTGGGCTGCTGTTTGAGCTGATCTAGTTGACGTGGTCAGAGTTGGTGTACGGGGCAGCGTTGTCTGGCTCCCCTCCTCTGCCTCCCTTGCGATTTGGCTGCACTGGAGGAGAGGGTGGAAGGTGGAAGCCCTGAAGCTGGATTTGTGCCCCAGTGGGTCGAGGTGATCTGGGGAGGAAGTCTGGCGGTGGAAGCTGAAAGCAGCACTGACCAAACTGTTGTTGCTGCGCCGGTCATAGCTGCTGTTGCGGTTAAAGCCTGGGCGGTTGCGGGAAGACGTGCGTGATTGGCGAGGAGGGCGGTGGGTGATGCTGGCCGAGCCTGCTCTGCGTCGGGACATCCAGGTCAAGATCACGTAAACCAAGGCCCCCAAGACCAGGCCCACCGCCATGGACACACAGAAAGCAATGATCAAAGGGACTGTGAAGAGAGAAACGTATCCAAATTATATTTTAACATCTGTGCTTCAATGTATTTTTGATGGATCCTTCACAAACACCTTCCATATATTTGGGTTCTACTTCTACTTTTATCTCCTCTGCTCAATTCACTTATTTACTCTTCAGGTTCACTGTGAGGGACAAGAGTTTAATAATAGTTATGTACAGTACATGCAGTACAATCTAAATACACTTTAAAAGCAGTCTTTTTTTATCATTATTCTCTGAGAATGGAAGGAATTTTAATTAGAATATATGCGTTTATCAAGATAACAAAAAACATTTGTTTGTTAGAAATGGAGGATTGCTAACAGTGTCCTGCAAGATGATGCCCCTTTGACAAAATTTCTTCTTTCATGTTTACCAGAGCAACACACTGACTGAATTTCATTTCCACAAAAAAAGCACTGACTTTTTGCTCATTGCTTCTTTGCCTTGGAAGCAGTAGTAGTGCCCATATAAGCGTGCTTGAGAGAAGAGAGAGAATGCAGTGGCTAAGACAATTCACGTTGGACTTCTGCCAGGTAAAACGAATCAATTTCCTTTCAATACAGTTCAGCATTAAAAAGACTGAACCCACTTTGCTACTAGCCCATTTTTCCATGGCAGTTTTTTTTTCTCTAACTTTGGGGAAAGGAGACACTGGTCAAAAGTCATCTGGAAATGACATTTGGGAAAACTGAGGAAAGAAACACTACGAAAACATGTCCAGAACTTATAGATTTGGAGTGAGACGCAAAAGGTAATTTGTTAGATGAAATAATCTACAAAAGGAATCAAGTCCACATATTGAATCTATCCCAGAGGTGATTAAAGCTTGAATTCCTGAGGGAACAACAGTGCCGATCAGAGAGACCACATGAAAAAGACCAGCTAAAAGAGAAGGGAAGTTAAAAAAAACTCACCAGCATCAAAAGATTGAAGTATTTCCAGAAAGAGATTTGTGTTGTTCTCTGCCATGACTTCTTGGAGAAGAAGAGAGACTGATACTCAATTCAGTCTGTCTTTTACTCTCTCTTCTTTTCCCTTCTTCTCTTCTTCTGTCAATTCTTGCCTGTCTCTCTTTTCTTCTGATGGGTTTTCCTGTCTTTCTGTCTCCCCTCTTTCCTGTTTCTCACTTTCTCCCCCTCTCGTCCCTTGCTCACTTTTTCTCAGTCAGTATGTCTGTCTCCCTCAGAGGGAGACTCAGCCCAGAGGCACACAGAACTGGCGGCTAACTCTGGCAGTCGTCTTGTTTATGGAAGCGGAAAACTACACTGTCGCGTTTCCTGCTTTCCTGCTTGAAATTAGCAACAGGAGTGGCTTATCTATCTGGGACAGAGATCCTGGAGGTGGGGAGACGGGGTGTTGCTATAATCACTTCCTCTCCCATCATTTCCTTCAGGTTGATTAATGTAAAATGGTATCACCCCAGCGCCGTAAGACTCAGTACTCCACCATAGGAAAGTCCACCACATTCACCAATATGTTTGTTTCTTTCAGAAATGATAAATATTTCAATATCTCTCATATTTTTTCTTACACCGCAGAGACCACAGGCGACAGTTTTGCCGTAAGCCGCACTGGCAGTTACAGGCCTGAAATGTGTGTTGAAGACAAAACCACAGCTGGAATGGATGGTGGCAATACTGTAAGTGCTTTTAATACTTGGTTGTAATGATGCAAAACAATTATACTTCTCTGATGTATTTTTAAACTGTGTGATATCTGCCTTTTCTATTTCCCAGTGTATTTGTTAGTAAGCTCAGTCTTTCCACAGTGTCTGCCAGGTCAGCGGTGCCTACATTGGACGTCTGTTTTTTTCAGTTGGAGAGAACCAGTAAAAACATTGTAAGTTTGATAAGATAGAAAAGCAGCACATCTACTCTTTCAATGCACCAACATATTTTCTTACTTTCACAAAACGGGATACAGTGAATGAAAATGAAGCTCTTCATTTTACTCGTGCTTGATCCCACATGCAGCATTGTTTTATTCCCCTCCAAGCCAAATCTGCAAGGTCATCATTACAGTCAAAGGGAAGGATGCTAGTAGTAGTATTGGTATGCATCTAATGTAGACCAGCCTCATTTTCCCCATCAGCTTTGCAGAGTTAATTAATAAACCATCCTTCACCTTAAATTCAACCTTAACATGAATCAACTCAAGCTGTTAATCCTGTCCAGTAAAAAAGAAAAATGCTTAGATTTTGACACATAATCTTTGCGTGTATTATGCTAGGAAGTTGACAACCTTCAGCCTTCAGAGAGAGAGAGAGAGAGAGAGAATAGCACGACCAAAGTCTGAACTTCCTTTAATTGTTGGCTCTTCTGTAAAACCTGTCCAAAATAACAAGCAAACACCCCTGTGAAATAGTATCCGTGGCCATTGTGTTCTGTTGTAGAGTAATGGGAGCATAATGGGCTCAAAGGTGGAGACATTCTTTGAGTTTTACAGCTAAAGTTCATGGCCTTTTTAAAATGTCATTGGGCAGGGGGGTGGGGGGGTGGGGGGGGGATGTGTAATGAAGCTTTCTTTAAGGAATTCAAGGATGTAGGCAGCACAGAAGGATATATTTAGGAGTTTCTAAATTTGTAGATTTGATGAATCAATATTTTATTATAATCTCTTAAACAGTAGCTTTTATTAATGTGCCATTCCAGGACAGCACTTATATACCACTTATAAGTGATATATTATGGAGTGTTTATTTTCTACAGTTAATACCACCCTGGTCATTAATATTTGGATGTAAAGAGACTATCCCGACCACCAGGGAGTGGTAGTCTCCATTATGTGTTCCTTCTATTCCCTCCTTGACCAGTAGATGGAGTAATACTCCAGGAAACCTCATCTCATGTGTCCTGAAAGCATCAGGGACTAAAGACGTAGACTAGCCTGTTTAAATAGTCCAAATGAAAAAAACATCCAGCTTATCTAATCAAACTGTACTTTTCCACAGAAATAATGTAGGAGCTAAGGTAACATCTCATACACTCATCCCACAGTTTTGACTTCACATACATTCTGCATTGAGGCATGGCCTGCTATGACACAAGACAGTGATTCAACATCTAGTTTTTGCAAGATTCGCAGTTTTTCTCATAGAAAACAATGGAAAGGAAATTGGAGAGTTATACAAGCGCTACACACATCAGTGTAACTAATTTAACATCGTAAGTATAAAGAATTGATCCCTTTGTTTGAGGGGAAAATCTACATTAAATTGCTTATTTAAACAGATAGTTTTGCAGTACGTAAAAATAGAGTAACAGAACAGTATTTCTTACTTGCATTATGTTGATTATGACATGCAGGTTGACAACAAACTTTCTAATGAGATTTTACAAAACTGCTGACAATGCATGAAAGAGATTACCACACTGGCGGTCTTGGTCCCAGCTCTCTGCCTGTGCAATGATTAGATAAGAAAACGGATAATAACTGGGAAGACTCTGGCTATACTATAGGAAGATTTCCTATTGAACCCTGTGCTTTGTCTGTGCTCTCTGCTCCCCTCTGTTGCAGCAGAGTCTGCTCTCTCTTTTGCTGAATCTCTTTGGTCCTGAGGGGCTCTGGACGGTAGAGGTCACCCCCAGCGTAAAAATTTAGGAATCAGCAGTCCGTCCCTGCCGCAGAGGAGCCGGCCAATCCAACTAAATCCCACAATTTATCACACTGGCAAGTCAAACAGCTGATTCTGACAACGTAACTATAAAATGGTTAGAGTTTTATATATATTTATTAGGATGAAGTACTGATTTAGTTGTTACTGATTGGGTTGAGGTTAGATAACCAAGGTAATTGATTTTCCCCTGGACAGTTGCTATTGGGTAGGCATTTAATTTAGATGGGTTATATTTATTTCTGTCCTGTACATGGCATATTCTGGCCATAACATGTTGTCATTTTATATTGACAACAGATAAACTTGAGTATAGAATTTATTATTTAGCTTTGCCAATAATACCCTATAAACACAGTTTCCTGCTTTTGGGAATGAGAGTTTTTCACGTTCAACAATTCCACAATCCCCCCCCCCATCATGTTTACTTAGTCACTGTAGACAGGCGGTACACAGCAGAGCTTCAAAGGGGAGACTAGACAGTACAGAGATCAAGAAATCTGGACTCACAGACAGACTGTGGAGAGATGATCTGTTGTCCTGCAGATTCACGTCCATAAAACTAACCTCCTTCACCTGCTCCTAATGCCACCAGTTTATTAATAAAAACCCATTCAATAAATTAATCCTAGAAGCAGATTGCACTACACTGTCATCAAAGCAGATTGAATTCAACATGCACTACATTTGTGCATTTCATTCATTTGCCACAATTGAGCTGAGGATCTGCAATCAATAATAATTGATCATCTTTTACATTATTTTATCCCAGTCCTCTATCTCTCACTTTGTTCAATGAGGCTGTGGCCAGAGCAGTGTAGCTCCCCTTTCAGCTCCTCTAAGAGCTCTCCTGAGATGATGATGAAAGGACTTGTCTAATGGGATTACACATCGCGATAAGTGCTCAGAGCCTAGTGGTTCATCACACCTCCCTCCTACATTTCAAAGAGTGGCACTGATCTGCTGTGCAGTATATCAGATATAGAGTTTTGGAGAGGTATTTTATTTTAAAGGAAAAATCCACTCTTGTACAAAAATTGTCATTAGTTTTAGAGAAGTTGTTTCCCAGGTTTTGATTTGTGGATTGGAATAAATCCCCCTTAAACCCGAGCAGCAGTAGGACAGACAGAAATGATGAGGTCATGAGATAAATCGTGGAGCGGCTCAATAAGCATTAAATAATGAAGCAACCCATAACAAAAGCACACATGGTTACTTCTTTAAAATACAAGGACATTTTCCGAGTTACAGCTGGAAGCCCTACATCCAAGTGAAACTATTTAAAAAAAAATCTGTATACTTAATTACTTATTCATCATCAGTTTAGTACATTAATTATGTCATGATTGGGGTCAAGACCCCATATTCCTCATAACTGTACAGTTTCAAAAATTCAAATAATAAAAAAGGAATATAGAATAGAACAGAAAAAGTGGAAGAAAGGAAGAAAAAGCATCTTAAAGAAGCCAAGTAAACATTCACATTAACCCATCAAAATAGATATACTTTGTGTATTTTTATACATACTGTACATATTTATGCACACATACATAGTACCTAAATTACATACATATTTATACATGTATACATATATACTGTATACTGTATACATCCACCAATCTACATCTACCTTTACACATTAATTGCCTCCATGATTCAAATTTACATAGCACAGCCATTTAGCCAATCTTGTATTGAATTGTATGTGATTTTTTTCCTATCCTTTTTATTTGTCTCTACCTGGTTGTTCTCCACTATTTCTTTCCATTTGTCTATACTCAGGCCTCTCTTGTGCCTCCAACTTCTTGTCATGACTTTTCAAGCAGTTATTCTCTCAATATTCTAAGTAATAAAAAACTCACCCATTTTTTCAGGTGGCATTACACCTAATAAAATGATTTAGATGAGATAAGATTTTCATGTTTTGCTTCAACTACCCTGTCAAATAAAACAAATGTTTGATATTATAGTTCTAATAGCTCACAAAATCATAATTAATAATTTCAATCAATCAATAAGTCAATTATCAGTCAATAATTAATTTGCAACAACCCTAGAAGGTAAGTATCACATGATATCATCAATTCAATTCCTGATGCTCTGATTTAGTCGCACGAAAGATACAATGTCAATTCTGTTTTAGGGTGGATTTTTCCTTCGACAATTTTTTTCAAGTAAGAAATGTGTTGTTGCCATCAGAAGCAAGGTTTGCTGCAGAAAATTCGGTCCTCTCTTCTTCCCTTGTTGTGTCACTTACTTGCTGATGAACACTTTCTCTCCCACACTCACAAACATAACACACATCTCTTACAGTGGCACCAGTTGGCATGCGAAGAAACCTGGCACGCTATTGGTCATGATGTCTCCGTGAGAAGGAAGAGTCATCCCTTATGATTGGACAGCAGGTGGCAGTGCATGCAGACCAGGAAGCTGTCTTGTCTGTAGAAGTAAAAGGCTCAGGAATACTGTATGTGATTGCTGGCATACACATACAGTATGCACTTACATCATCGTCAGGGGAGGAGCTTCTCTGAGTGTGAGGATTGCACACTGCTACTGCAACAGGGATGACTTGAAAATAGAAACACAGCAACATGGACAGGATTCAGCCTTGATAACCTGCAGTCAGTGTGAAAACAATATATACTACTATATATATATAATCTGAGTCCTGATCACAGCATGAGAGCCATGCCAGGGTGACGCACAGGAGTTGGGAGTTGACCTCGGGACAGCAGCATGGCATCACCCAGACACTATGGACACTCTGCTCAGGATATTACCAATGTGATGCAGAGGCTGCAAGGTAGGTGCAAAATGCTTACTCACTCACACTGCTCCACCTCGGTTTGCAGCGTTTTTAGAGGTGACCTAATGCTTAGCATGACACAGCAAAACAGTATGAGCTAGAGACACTTTCTCTTACTCAAAAATGCCTTATATCTTATCCCTTCTGCTCATGACCCTGTAAGTCTTATCTGAGGAGTGTTGTTCAAGTTCATATGGCTTATAAATGTGTGTTATGGGATGGACATACCTGAATTGGATATGCAATATCACAGCATGCAGTTTTCAAGTACATTGGACATTTTTAGGTTATAATCAGTTATGTTTTGTCTAACATTCAGTTGCTATCAGTTTTTCCTCATGATTGAGAATAGAGATGGAGATGCATGCAGGTGTTAGTCTGCATAGAACAATACAGTATGGCAGATTTAATGCCATAAAGCTTTTTATTTTTTTTGTAGGAAAGAAACAACCAGAGCAAATGACATTAAGTGAGCCACCATGTGAGAGATTTTACTATTGCATTGTTCTTGTATGTATTGTATATACTGTCTGTGTTTATGTGTGCACATGCTGGCTGCATGTTTGCTGTGTGTGTGTGTCTGTGTGTATATTCTTGCATGTGCGTGCATATAGTGCAGTATGTGCATGCCTTTGTCAGTATGTGTTTCTGTATGTCGATAGACTGGAAAGCAGAAAATAGGAAAGCTAATCCCCAGAGAAGCGGACAGGATCAAGTCTATTCCTTGTTGTAGACAGTTATATCCTCAGCCTACTGTACATATACTTACTGTGGCAGTAACACTGGCACGAATTACAGCCATATGTTTATTCTTTTTAACCTTTGGCACATTAAAATGAGAAATTCTGCCTTTCTAGTCTTATCTTACCTCAGGTCTAACTATTCTTTCATTTGTACACTGTATTTGCAGTAGATATCCACAACATTTATTCAGTCCTTTCCCCTTCCTAGAAGTCAAATAATGTGGGTGTACCTTTTTTGTACTATAACTATTTCACAAGCATCCAGTGTAAAACGGTGTATCTCTTTGTGGCAAAGTCACACAACGCTCACTGACGGAATCAAATTGATGACACTCGCAAAGTAGCAAGAAAGTCAGGTGACACCAGAGCTGAGATCCAATATGGCTGCTCCCTGTGTGGCTTCTGAGGTGGCAGTTTCTGTGAAAGCTGAGAGAACAGCATCACCAGACACGTAGCTCCTCTGCATCACTGTGTGCAGGTGTGGGTGCACACTTTGAATCCTGATTGTACTCCGATTGATCTAATTTAGAAGCTTCCCTTTAAGATGTCTCTGCAGTGCAAGGACAGATTGATGTATTAATCCATATGTGTGCACAGAATCAGACAATTGATCACATTGCAGTGGTGGAAAGTTTTTCCATTATTTATGTATAAGGATACATTACAATCATCCCTGTTTTGGGAAGCTGCAACATATTTTATATACACTTTTATATACACAATAAATGTTTGCATTTCCAGATATCTTTGCAAACTAACAAGGTATAACTATAGAGAATATGTAGCCATAAGGGAGTCCACTGCTTGTAGATACATTCAGGACTCTCATTTAACACTACAAGGCAGTAAATGACATGAGAATATTGCAGCTTTGTCCCAAGTGTGGTTTGTTCCAAAAATACTCTTCTGCCTGGGTCCTGCTGTTGGGGGTGTGTCCACATTATCTAATTACACCAAGTAGTCCCTTTAACAGCCTTATTTTATTGTTGATGTCTTGTGGAATTTCAGATAAGACAAGTCTTGTGCCGTGGTCATCCTCACAGAAGGTTGGACTGGGGATCTGTGGGAACTACTGCCTTAACATTGCCACATTTGCCCTAATCACAGAGACACATAGACAGTGTTAATGGCTACTGAATTACATGGGGTATCTTTTCCTCGTAACCTTGAGTAGAGATGAACTACAAGTCTGACATGCTGCCTTTGGTGTGAATGGATTTGCTTGGACATCAGCTACGTTTTTTCTTTTTCTTTTTTTTTTCACAAATCACTCTTTATGCTATATGTTCTCCTCTGAGTACACGATCATATTTACAGGGGGCACGTGGAAACTAATTTGACGTGACATTTTCTTTGATGTGTTCTGGTTGGCATCCATCTCCTGGGAGACGAGAGCTGAACCTGTGATGATATCATCAAGACATTTTGTAAGAATCAAAATGAAACACTCATGTTTTTATTAGTCTGAACATGAAACAGCTCACAGCATAAATAGAACATACTATGACAGCTCTTAATAAATTCAATGTCGCCTTTGTTCAAGGTGGCTTGCTTTACATTTCTCAAGGTTACGGTAATTGTGTCTCTCCAGCGGGATAAGTGTTCAGAAATGTTCACACGTTATTGGGGAAAACTTGCATTCTAATTTGTTATCACCTGAGAGTTAAATATGAAAATCTAAAACCATTTGTGTGTCTTTTAAAGCCTGATTAGATTAACATATTTTCTTTTACGACAAGACAATGTTCTCAAATTAGCCACATTCCACAAATCACCAGCTACCATGAAATGAACTATACTCCCTTCAGGCTCAATTTGAAAGCTGTTAGTAACCACTCAGTGCAACATCAAAACAATCAAAAACTTTTGCCCCAGTTTTGGGTCTGTGTTTTTCTCCTTTCAACCATCTCTTTTGGTGTACTCTCTGTCGCATTGAAAAAACAGCAATTAGTGACACCATATGGCAGAGAATGGCGAGTCCGCTTTGAACACCTCCCAGCCTGAACTCCTCCATATGCTGTGGAATTTGCCTGTTTGTTGTCTCTCATTAAGGAGAAAAGCAATGCACTGATTTTCCTATTTCAGTTTCTCACCTGTTTCCTTCGTCATGGGTGGCAGAGGCATGCATTCCCGCCCAAGCTTCTGGGTTTTACCGTCTGCTAGCCTATCAAGCAGATAAGTTTGTTAAGTCTCATTGTGTTGGAAGCACCTGGTTGAGTTTTCTGTGCGTAGGCTGTGTGTAATCCTACACTGGCAATTTGCCTATGATCAGATAATACAGGAGATTGCTGCAGACTGAGTTTCTCAATCAGTTCAGGCTTTGCGTGTTGTGTTATGTTTAACATGGTGACTGCATTTAAGGAATTTCTGCAGTATGGCCTAATTTATGTAAGCACCTAGTGTAATTTTAGTCAAGGAGGATGTTGAGCAGAAGGAAAGGTGAAGAAGAGGGTAAAGGGCAAAGGCAACAGAGTTTAGCAGGTCTGGAAGACATGAGTGCCACACTGAGCGTATTAGATGGATGAAATAGTGATGAGAGAGGCAGCGGAAAAAGCAAGAAAATGAGACTGGACATGCAGGGGGGAGAAAGAGAGAGAGCCCACACACCAGTTTTTAAGCTCTTGATTGCTGGTGAGACTGGCACAGATCCTCAGGTTGGCACAGGGCCAGGGTGACATCCTGTTGCCAGGGGCGACATTATGGTTCAGCCGCAGCCAAGGAAGGACCAAGCAGACGGTCACCTTGAGCCATGCCAGCCTCCTGTTTAGTTCTGACACCACCATTTATCGTCTGCGGCTCGATACCACAGTTTCACACAAACACTCGCACACAGATATTGAAACAAACCCCCCCCCCCCCCATATCATACCACTTGGAATCAGCAGTTTAGCTGAGTGGTTAAACAGACACAGAACAAGTCTTTATTATGATTATTATTATTATTATTTATTTATTTATTTATTATTTTATTTTATATGTATTTTTATTGGAAGAACGAATCTTTAAGGCCACCAACATGAAGCCATTACTCTGTTGTAGCCTCAGAACTGTGGCAGGAGGGCCAGTGTGGGATAGAGTTGAAGCATTAGTTGTTATATATTCTGCTGCTTCTTTTCCTTGTTCTTCCAGATTGTGTTTATGACTTGTTGCCATAGCGGCAGTCGCATGACAGCCAGCACAGTTTTTTTTTTTTTGCCCTGTGGGCTTATTGGCCATGTCTTGTTCAGCTTCTGCTTTTGTAACAGGACAAATTAGGACAATTATGTTTGTAAAATTGTGTGTGTGTGTGTGTGTGTGTGTGTGTGTGTGTGTGTGTGTGTCTGTATACTAAGAGGTATTTAGTCCATGCTAGTTTCTCAGTGACAGCTTCTATTGCAGATCAGATTATAATCTATTTTAACCTGACAGTCAGTGAGGGTTTGAGTGACAGATCACAAGATTGGGTCACTGGGGGTCCCACCCATACAATATGGAGAATGGGCCTTCTTTAATTTACTCGAAACCCTCTTTTAAAGATCGCACCTTCATGAAGGTCAAAGTGTATTCCAACATTAGTTCAGCGAAGCAAAATATCAAACATAAGTGTCTCTTGTTGTATTTAGTTCAAACCAGGTGGGAAGAAATATTGGGAAGTAACTCTGGAAGTATTGATTCTTTTTGTGTTAGCATTTCTGCCAAGTTGGATGTATGTTGATTTAGCTGAACTTCACAAGGCAGATTGCCTCAACTGTAATGAAACTGACAATAAAAAAACTACAGATTAAAGAAATTAAAGAAATATTTACAGAATCTGGCTGTTCAAGGTGTTGTTGACCCAGTATGGACCATTACATTCAATGTGAAGCAAAGTTACAGCTTTAAGCCACACATTACTGTAACATCTCTGATTCTGTCTGTCAGATTGAGGCATCAGATAGTTTTGATGGACGTACAGAACAATGTCCTCACAGATAAAATCCTGACACCTCAGCTTGTAACCCCAAGACACATTCAGCCTCTGTCTGTAATACTTTGAGTTTCATGCATGCTCTTATCTTTAACCCACAGACACCTCTGTCCCTTTTTTTCACCTGTCACAATGTGATTGGATAGTGGAAAATTCTGCCTCTGGCGGTCCATTTAGCACTCGAAGGTTTTTATAAAAGAGGTCAGATTGTGATGCCCTGACCTCTGAGAGGTCAGCTGGCCAGACAATGTGATTATTTCATCTTACCTGAATTAGTAGTGAAATAAGTAATTCCCAGCTTTTATTTTAATCAGCATGGAGAACCAGATGGGTTGGGTTTATCACATCAGTAGATATTTAAAAACAAATCTGTCTTTCACAGAAAAGACCATTGACATTCAAAATACACCTAAGCTAGCCTGAGCCTTTCATTACTCATTTGATTATCCTGTTTATACAGTAAAAGCCAACTTACATATGTCTCCAAAATGAGGCACTTTCTCAGCTTTTTACTTATGTAGTGTCATTGTTTACCCCTCCTGAATTCAATTACCATGTTCCCATGTTCCTGGTGAGAAGGGGTCTGAGATCCCTTTTCATTTACCTTCAATGGAAAACAAAGCAATGGAGGTGCTGTATCTGTGTAATGTATGTAATATATATGTAATATTGTTTCCTGTTGGTATGCTGACATCTGTCCCCTCAAGCCCTTTCTCGCTCTAAGGGTTCCCTCTGCAGACAAACACAACCTGCCACCTGACACAACAAACCCTGTTTTCCTACTTTTAATAATTCAAGAATGTTCAGTGAGAAAAGTGAGCATGTTAGAGTAAAACAAAAGGCATACATCTGCTGGTTGCAAAAATAATTGGTTCAGATTCACTTTCAATAAGACCCCAGCTGGATAAGAATAAATACACTCAAGTGGTTGTGTGTGCGACAGGATTTTGTAGATGATTGTGGCTCTGTTCCAGTCAGTATTTTTATTTCACAGCAAAGACGGGAGTTATAACTGAATTTACTGCTCTGGCCACAGTGATTTATTTAGTGTGCTGACGCCAGTCCTTTTACTTTACTCGTCCCTGTAATGTGTGGCAGGCCACTGAACCTGGATTAAAGAGCTTAGACTGTCTGCCCCCCCCCCACACACACACACACACACACATTCATAGAGAGAGCAGCATAGAAACATCAAGCTGAAAATATTTTTTCAAAGCCAAATTGAGTCTTTCTTATGCTCTTAGTGCCACTAAGTGGTGCTTTGATATGACCCCCGGTGCCTTCAGTGGAATAGATGCTTTGTATCAGCTGCATGTTCAGTCTGTTTGTGTATGGTGTTAAAATGTGGTTTTGTTCAGCTGAATGTACTGTATTCACCTGATAAAAGAGCCACTGAAAAGTAGGAAGAAAATTGCAGCTCAAATCCAATAAGGTACGATGTAACACTGTTTTGCCATATTATACTATCTGACTTCCTGCAGTATCCCTGTCAGAAATTAGTAAAAATAAAAATAAATTCGTTTTTTTACCCTAGGTGATAATAGTTTTTTAAATTTATTTGTTCAAACTTTGTTATATTTTTGTATTTCTTTCAATTTTTACTACACAATGTTCACAATTAGTTTCTGTTTAACATTATAAATGCCTTTCCTTTTTCCCTTTAAATTATTCGCATGCTTATCTGTTTCATTGCTGTGTGTGTGTGTGTGTGTGTGTGTGTGTGTGTGTGTGTGTGTGTGTGTGTGTGTGTGTGTGAATGTGGTCAGGGGGATCCAGCTAGGGGGGCTGCAAAAAAAGGAGGCTAAAAGACTTTGATGGTCTGACTGATGGTTTCTGCCATCATAGGGAGCATGCAGATATGGAGATGGAGATGTTTTGTTTACCCTTAATGTGTGGAGTATTATAAATGAAAGACTTGTAAAGTATGTGCTTATGTAAATCTGTCACCTTGTCAATAACGCTTCTCATAGTATTTGGATGTTGTATGTTTTCTTGCGATGCCTTTTAGATCCAAATAAAAGAATTCAAGTGTGTGTGTCTGTGTGTGTCTCAGTATCGCAGGTGCTGAAATTACTGTATCAGTGGCCTAGCTTTAATGAATACTGTGATATTTGGTCATTTTTGTTACTGACAAAGTGCATTCTCTGCACATCTGGTGCTGAAAAGGGAGTGATGGTGCTTGAAAGAGGAAAGGGGTTGTTTTGATAATCATTTTGACTTGTTCCCCCCTTCTTACTCTCTTTAATGTGGTGTCATTATTACTGAAATGTAATTAGCTATGCTAATGGTTGGCATTTGGACTTCCGTCTCAGCACTTATGTTGGGACTGGTAAAAATGTGCTGTAAATGAAGTGGGATGGTGAATAGAAAAGGCTGAATGGGCATGTGAGGGTTGAGTGGATGTGCTGAGGGTGTGATAGAGGGTGTTATTGAGTGTTAGGGCGAAAGTACTCTGGCGGAAGTGCAGAGAAGGGTTTTTTTTAAATTAGGAATTGTTGGGGTGAAAGAGGAGAGCTAGAATTAGGAAGTGGATAAAGAAGCTGTTGGGAAGAGTAGAGGGGCAGAAAAGCCCCCAAAACCTGTTAAATCACTTTGTGTGTCAATGCAGTGGATTACGAATGTGTGTGTGTGTGCATGTGTTGGGTGTGTGCTTGTGAATGTGTTTGTGTGTGTGTGAGTATGGAGCAATTTAAGGGTACCTTTCTAGTACAAAACAAAGTCATCCATTTAGTGCACGATAGCTTTAATATTATACTGCAGAAGAAAATGCATCATTGCTAGAGATGGTATCAACAGTGCCATTGTGACTCTCACCAGATCTATTCATACTTTCATGGTACTGTTCTTTGAATTGAAATACCCACCAGCATGAATAATATTAAGATCATATAATTGAATGAATGCATTACTAAATTAATACTTGACAGCAGAGTGTGTAACCTTGTACAGTACATGTGGAGTGCCTGTCCATGTCTGACCAACCATAATCACGGCTGATGAGTTGTGGAGTCATTAATAGATTAAGAGAGATCAGAGATGCTCAAGTGCAGAGCAGGGTCATCTGGGATGCTGCATTCTAAAAGCTGAGCTTGTTCATGTTTAGTGTGTTGTCTTCTCTTCTCTTTGTACTGTACTTCTTCAGACCAGACTTAAAAAGAGAACTTTACATACATTACTTAAATCTTTACTTATCCACTAGGTGGGGCTGTGTCTCTATACAGTCCTAATAAGGCTAAATAAGAAGTCTTGGCTGCTCAGGAAGAAAACCCAAATATCCTTGGGGTGAATAGATTATGATACGAGCAGAAGCAGCATTATTCAACCCTCCAGGAGGCTGTTTGTTTTTCCTTTAATGGCTGAAAAGAGACTGTTTCTCCTCTCCTCAGGAAGCCTCGCACCCCGCAGACATACCTGTGTGAGCGCCAGGCGCTGACCCAGGTCCAACCTCCACAACCTCAGAGAGGGATCTAGTGTTTTGTAGGGTTGCCAGGGGCACCACTAGGGATCCAGACCAGCTGAGGTTCAGTCTGTTTTAACCCTTCAACCAACCCCCCCCCACCTTTCTCTCTTGGAACACTTCTGAGGTCTGATGCCTCAAGGAGTCTGTGGGTTTATTCTTGCACATACAGTAGACGAGAAGATGATTCTGTCTTCATTCAGCTTATTTTATTGTGTGTGTGTGTGTGTGCGCACCTGCTCACCCTGCATTTCTTTCAACTCCCATGGTGAAACCTAATAAGTTCCATGAATCTTCACCATCTTGTTTTGATTTTGTCTTTGTCTTTGTCTTGGTCTTGTTTTTCTAAACAGCTTAGCTCTCCAGGGAAGTTCAGCTCTCTCACTTTCTGCCAGACGGCTGCTAACTGGAAGAATTCTCAAAAACATACAGACAAAAACAAAAATGTTGTGTTTTAATAGACTATTTGGAGTTCCAGTATGTCGATAATCAGTCTTCATTTTCAGTTTCTTCCTTGTAGATCTACTGTATTAAACGTAATTATTGTCAGGCTAAAAGGAGTCTCGTCGGTGCGTTCAGCACCTTGGATAGTTCCGTTACACTTCTAAATTGAACTGTAGCTCTTCAGGAATGATTTATCAGACACCAAAACACCTTTAACTTGGCAGAGAGACTGGTATAAATAGAAACAAATTGTGCATGGGCTTATTAGTCAATATATTCTGTTCCAAAATTTACATCATTAATATTGTGTGGGCTACACAAACAGCAGTACGTAAAAGAACAATAGATTTTTGTCTTTTTGTCTGGCTGTAGTTTGGCTCTTGCAGTAATATTATTGAGTGTGTGTAATGTGAATGTTCCATTGGATTCTGCTTTCCACTGGAGTAAACATTATTTGTAATTTTTTTTTAGAGTGCTTGAGTAAAGGCACTGTATATGTAAATAAGAAAAACAGGACATCATGAATTTTTCTTTGAACTCTTACTCTTAGTACCTGTACGTATACATACATACACACATACACACACACACACACACACACACACACACACACACACACACACACACACTCAGGCACATACACAGTAATCATACAGACATGTAGAACGGACCATCGTTTCAAAGGCAGGTCTGTGGAATAGGCTCACAATGGCACTGTGACGGCCAGTTTCACGGCTGTTAAAGGGAGGAGTGTCAGCAGTGTGATTATCAGCAGACAGATAGCGGATGACAGCTACCATTATTATTGATGACTTTCATAATTAAAATCCCTTATGGGGAGAACCCAAAGAACAAAAGGGAAAATCACACAAATGATGAATGGTCCTTTCATCTTTAAGGCTGATATAAGACTCACCAGGCTATTCTGCACAATTATTGCTTTCCTGAAAACTCTCTGAATATGGTTTCAAAGAAGAGCCCAGTGTTTTTAATATTGCCAGAGTTTTTGTGTGTGTGTGTGTGTGTGTGTGTGTGTGTGTGTGTGTGTGTGTGTGTGAGTGATATATGTGAATAGAGAGGGATGAAATAAAGTAAAATAGATAGACTCATTAAGAGAGAGCATAGGTTAGACAGAAAGACAGAGATAGAAATCAGACAGTGAAAAGGAGAAGAGGTCAATATACTGCAACACTAGTATTTTCTGCTAAAATTTTACTGTAGCAGGGGAGGGGGTTGGGGTAAGTTTGGCTCCATAACACGGGCGTGCTTCTGATCCAGTTCCTAGTATCAGTTTTAGTAACCCTTGCGGTTGGAGAGTGTCTCTTTAGATGCTGAATTCAGAGCAGTTGGATGAACAATACTACCATTGTCTGCAGTTTGTTTTTCGTCTTGTTTAATGCAGAATTTTTACAAGCAGTAGCACAGTTTCCACTGCAATACACATTCATTCAAAGTGAATGAAGGTTAAACACTCTTAACATTGTTGTTCCTATTGTATTCACCTCTCTTGTGTTGAATACAGTACTTCCTCCCTGGGAGAAAACAAACAGAACTACTGAATGTGCCTGTGGTTCAGATGAAAGCGGATCCCTTTTGAAGAATGTACAGTAGCAGATCAGACAGGATGACTGCCAGTGATAGTCTGTTCCCCTGCAGGCTCTATAGAGTAGAAAGCTGCAAGCCTCAGAGCACTGCATGGTATCTGTGTGGATGAGAGAGAAAGCAGGGGTATTAGAGTGCCAGTAACACATAGGGAATTCCTGCACGTCTGTCCTGATGCTGTGTTAGATTGTGTTTGTGTTTGTGTGTGTGTTTGTGTGTTTGTGTGTGTGTGTGTGTGTGTGTGTGTGTGTGTGTGTGTGTGTGTGTGTGAGATGCTCGCCGAGTAGAGCTCACACTTCCACCCCTCCTAACCTGCTAAACGATCCCCTTCAACCCACCCACCACCCTCCTCACCACTCAGTTCTCCCTTTCCACATCAGTATGGGGCTGGTGTGACATCACTCATTCCCACGCACTCTGATTGGCTGGCCAGTGGAGGGAAGAGGATTGTTCCCGCAGCCTACAGTGAGAAATTAAGAGAGAGAGGGAGAGAGAACGTGGGAGGGGAAGACAGAGGTAGAGAGTGTGTGAGAGGGAGAGAGAGAGAGAGAGAGAGAGGGAGAAAGGGACTAAGCAAGAAAGATTGATGCTGAGGCAAGCCGACACTGCACTGCTCTCATTCACTCACACACAAACACACACAAACAGTATCACACGTACACTCACATCACACTCCAAAGCTGCTTAACAGGCAGGAAAAACACTGAGTCTGACTGAGTCGGCAGCCCGCTACTGCAGGACAGGACAGAGGACAGCAAGACAAGAGGAGAACAGGAGGGTGAAACATTCCTCCCTGCTTTGCTTCAGAGCAACAGTTTCACCGTTGTCATCTTGGGCGGTTCAGTGCTCCAGGGAGCTCTTTGAAGACACCTCCCCAAAAAAAAAGGGGAGGCAGCAAGGGCAGGAGCAAGGGCAAGTGTAGCCTCTCCTGGAGGTTGCCGTGAATGTCCTCTCAACGTCCTCATGAAAACAGGCGGGAATCAAGGTGTAGTCTGGGGTACAAGATGGCACGACGAGCAGGGGGCGAAGGCTCCCCGAAAAAGAACACATCCCTCAACCTGGTGACGGGGTTCTTCCACTACCTCCGTGGTAAGTGGGACAGTGTGTGCATGAATGTGTGTTTCCTTCTGAGATGGAGAGTGTGATAAAAAGGCAAGTACAAAGTGTGTGTATATTTTGCATGTGTGGTAGAGTATTCTGTGTGTGTGTGTGTGTGTGTGTGTGTGTGTGTGTGTGTGTGTGATTTAGCGTGGCACTGCAGTATGGACTGCATGTGCCATGTGAGTCTGTGCATTTGCAGTGTAATTTTCTTACTAAGTGTTCCCTGCAGGGGAGATTTTTTGGGCTGTGGCCATGGTGTGTGTTAAGAGAAATGTGCAGAAAGGGGGGCGTTTCCACTTTGGCAGCGTGTGTGTGTCTGTCTGTGTGTGTGGAGGTCGCTGAGCTCTGAGCCTACAGCAGGTAAAAGCAAGCTTACCCAGCAGACAAGTACCAGCTCACTGCATGTGTTACAGCACAGCGGGCAGACTGTCAAAATGTTTGATTTCTTATCTCTCTGTTTGACCCTGTGGCAGTCCGCCTGTCTGCTCATCTGTATTTGGATACTATGCATTCAGCATTCTGTCTCACTGTCTGATATATTAGATTAGATTGCAAGAGACATTACCATAATGTTTCTTTGGATTTGTGTCCTGTCACATTAGCTATCTATCCTATGGGGAAATAAGCAAAACAGAGAATGGGTCAGAACCACAATTACAATTACTCTATAGACACAGCCTCTGAGACAGCAAACCAGATTTTAATGATATTTCATTAAGGTCATCTTCACTGTGGGGGGTCAAAGTGGGAACTCAGGGGCTGCGGATGAGACTAATGAAGATGATACAAGCCAACTCTAGGCGAGAAGGTAATCAAGTGTGTTAAAAAACGCTGCTGCGAGGCTTGGTTGCTGAGGACGGCTGTTTCCCTTTGTGATATTGAAAGAATGTGAATGTGTGTGCATGTGTGATTGTGTGTGCGCAGAGTTCAAAGTCACCTCGTCCCTGAGACTGAGAGGCTGGCACCACGCTTGTGCAGACATGTTCTCCGTCACATGTTCCTGCTCCAGGATGTGGGGGCAAAATCGTTCTTATTCTCATCCAATATTACAGTCCATGAATATTTGATTACTCCTGGACCCAATCAAAAGATTAATTCATAGAATGGGGACCTGCTCAGTGGCACGTATGACTTTGCGTGAATGTATCTGCATTATGTATGAACAACTCCCCCCTCCCACCTCTCTGATGCACACACACCCCTTACTGTTCACGTCTGCCCACAGTACCTAGTGACACACTAACCAACTTGAGTGTAATCAAACCGTCAGCATATTTCATTAGGTAGAAGAAAGCACTGTGTCAGACGTTCTCTCTCACTGATAACATGCTTATCTCAAGGATATTGCTCTGTGGCTTAGACGGGACAAAAAAAAAAATAACATTGTCATACGTGCCAGTCACTGTACATGATTAGATCCTTAGAGACTCAGGCAGACTATACATCTGGTTTGTGTACATTATAAAGGGATTCATGCAACAGCTGCACATGAATTTGTCGATTACAGATGGAACCGTTGCAGAAGTCCTGATTGTTATTGCATTGGCTGCAAGCAATAATGAATTATACTGTCAAAAGGGAATCACGAAGGAAAGATTACAGCAGTAATGTAGTTGGTTTTAAAAAGCCTGCAGAACATATACAATTCTCAAAGCTATCTCTATACTATGTTTGCCTGTGTGTGTGTGTGTGTGTGTGCGTGTGTGTGTGTGTGTGTGTGTGTGTGTGTGTGTGTGTGTGTGTGTGTGTGTGTGTGCGTGCGCGTGTGTACCATGTTTGCTTGTGCCCACGTGAGAGACAAGGCTTGATTTATGTCTTGTCCTCATTTAAGTTAAGTGGCTTTTTAGGGGACATCGTCAGCAGACATCTATGCTATTGATTGTGCCTTTGCTAAATGGGCTTTATCGCTGTAGCCATCACAAACAATGCCCTTTCTTATATGTAGGTAAATCAGAACATTTGGTGTAATGTTGGCTCTATGTGTGTGAGTATTGTTGCAACAGATTGCAAGCTTGAACTGTGGTCAGAAATGAATAAAACCCTCTTATAGATCTTGACAGAGGTACATGTCATCATATAAGAAGAACCACTGCCCTTCTATCATCGAAAGGGCATTTTTGAGAGCAGGATTTTTTCTGTCCACACTAAGAGGAGTCCAGCTAGTGAAAATGTCATCCTTAAATGTCAAATGCCTTCTCTTACCACATCAGTGTAAGGTATGATGTGGTGTGACTGCGTTCAGACACATTAGACCGACAGTAATAATATCAAAGTTAATTAGAGTTGCCATACAGCTCTACAAACCCCAACCAACTCTCAAAACAATGGACAATGAGAAGATTGTGTTTTAATCCCCTCTTTGTTTATGATTGCATGTGACTCTCTGGGCTCTGATTTACAGATGAGCAGGAGGCTGTGCAGAAAAGGACGTTCACAAAATGGATCAATTCCCACTTGGCAAAGGTAAGAGAGTCTGGTTGATTCCCACTGCTGCCGCCAGCATTGTGTGTGTGTTTACACACACACACTGGTGGTGGTGAGTCTGGGTTGAAAACTTATCCATCTCATTGCTTTTCCACTTCCAATCACTTTGGTCTTCTATAGTCCATCCTCTGTGCTCTCTGTGACATTTGCTCCATTTCCAAAAAACACACCATATGGGGCTGACTGTGCCAGCTAAGACCTCGCATGCACTCGCTCATGCACGCACACACACACACACACACACACATATACACACACACACACACACACACACACACACACACACACACACACACACACACACACACACACAGGCATTCTTACTTGCATGCCTTTCATATTCCTTTTTATTCCTCCAATCTCATATAGCTTGTAGCAAGGATTTACTCTCACTCTAATTATCACTTTTACATTACAGCATTTAATACACTGTATATCTTTTTTCCTGCAAGCTACTGTCAATAATTTAAGTCTCAGTAACCTGTAAGCTCTCTATCTCAATATGGGCCAATTTAGATTGTGCAGGATAATAGTTTTTAGTTAAAGACTGCCCTTCCTTTGCTTCCTCAATGAGCTTGGACAGCAGTATATCTGTCACTTATACTAAACAATAACACTTGATGCAGCTGCATGCTGAGGGGCCATCATATGCATGTAATTATTGTATTATACTGCATTAGGCTCCTCAATTTAACCCATTACTGCTTGAATAGTGTGTCAGGAATGGGTGGACAAGGCTAATATGGCACGGTGCAACACAATTAAGTGTTATTTTAATCTGCAACGCTCCTTTCAAGGTTTCCTATTTGATTACGACAGCTGTGGAGGCCTTGAACTGCGGTGACGTGGAGCAGAAAATTCATTTGAAAAGCACTCTGGAGGGAATAAACCTTGACGTAATATTAAATATCATGTCTCAGGACCGTGCCAGCAGAAAATTACATACAGCCCAATACTTAAATGCCTTGAATTTTTAATACTGTTTAGATAAGCACATAGTTTATTTATTAAGTCATTTTGACGCAATAGAGTAGAGCCTCAGTCCTATTGCTATTTCATGGTCACTGAAAATGTTTGAGTGATAAGAGAAAGACGATGAGGATTCAAATGGATACCAAGGAAAGGGAATCCTCAAAACGTCTGGATTAAAAACTGTAAAGGAATAGTTCAACATTTTAGGAAAAGCACTTATTCACTTGCCAAGAATTTAATGAAAAGATTATTACCACTCTCTCACATCTGCACGTAAATATGTAGATGGGTCTAGCAGCTTAGTTTAGCAGCTAGCTATGCTGAAAATTAAGACAAAATATATATACAAAATAGCCCTCTAATGCTTACTAATTAACACATTACATCTCGAAAACCGAAGTGTAAAAACAACAATTTGCTGTTTTACCTGAGGTTGTGTGCGAAACGTGAGCAGTGACTTCCTGGAGTCTCCTTTGGTTGCTTGGCAGCTGCTCCAAACCGAGAAATAGTCCGGCACATAACCCGCCGTAAAACCACAAATTTTTACATTTTTCTACTGATGAAACAAACAAGATACAACATGCTAATTATTGAGCTTTAGAAGTGCTGGCAGGCAGATTGTGTTACCTTCAGACTGAGCCAGGCTAGGTCTCTCCCGCTGTTTCTAGTGTTTGTGCTCAGCTAAGCTCACCCATCTACTTGTTACACCTTAATATTTACCTTATAGACGTGAGAATGGCATCGATCTTCTCATGTACCTCTCAGCAAGAAAGCAAAACAACATACTACCAGAATGTCTAACTATTCTTTTAACTTAACTTAAAGTGCAATAACATAGTGTCTGTCTGATGGACCAATAGTTCTGAAGCCCAATTCTTTAGAAAAAAAGCAATAAACAAAGACAAAGATCTGGGAAATTTCATTTGAATTCCATTTAAATTCACTTTAATTAGTGAATTCAGCTAATCAATAGATTAGTGATGCTATCACACAGGTCCATCAGAGGAGATAACAGTATTTGTTCCCCACGCTTCTGTCCCTGCCTTGTAGATCAAATTAGTTGCTCTCCTCCTCCTCTACCATCATGAAACTGTTTACCCTTTCACCTGATGCCTGATGTTGCCATAGGGACACTGATGCCTATATCTGTCTTCAAAAATGCCTTGGTCGTCATGGCAGCTTGGTAAATGTTCGGAGAGCGTTGTGATGAATAGGGGGTAAAAATCAATTCAGCAGGTGCGGAGCACATGTTGTAATAAGAAGGTTAATTTCTTAAAGAGGTAATTCTGTAAACTAGTAGAAATAAAATGGCATCTTATGGGCTTGTCTCACATCTATAAATACTCAAAGAACCATTTAAAGAAACAACAAATGTGTGAGAGAGACAGACAGAAGGATAGAGAGAGGGGAAAAGCTTTAACAGTTGGTTTAGCTTTGGTCTCAGAAGGATAGATCATGCCCTTGGCTGTGCACATGATTAGGCCACTCCAGTTATCACAGGTCTTTAATTCAGCGCCTAAAGGTATGTGATTAATCGTTAGGTGAGTTGAGACGTGGCATGAGGGCTTCCTTTTACTATCGCTCCCCTCCCCCTTACTTTTCCACTCCACAGGTATAACAAAAGAAGTCTTATGAGCTCTGACAAAGAGTTTCTATGAGAAGACGTACTGAAGCTGGTGATTTATACGGAAGATTAATGACTCTCATTACTCAGAGTAGTTCACCAGATTAAGTCACCAGTTGAAACTGTAAGAGAGCAGCAGGGCAGTACTTTTTACAGGTTGTTTCTTTCATTTAAATAGAGGGTGATGTTGTTTAGACCTCGCTATTACATATATATTATATAAGAGGATATTGTTTGAATTTTGCTCAGAATGGTAGAATTTTGATTCTCATGTAAGTATCAGGCTTGTTGCACAGATGCACCCTGCACTGCAGTGGAGTGACAAGGGGGGAGAATTCAGTGAGCGGCTCCCAAGTTTCCATTTTGACAAATCCTTTCTGAGGAGGTTAAAGCTTAATTACCAAGTGACCGGTGTGAGCGGCTGGGGTCTCGTCATCAGGCATTTTCCAGGCAAACAGTTTTAGTACAGTAATCAGTGAACCAAGTGTTCTTAGAGATTACAGCAGCGGTAAAGTAAAGCGCCCCACTCCTCTTCCCTGCTCCCCCTTCTTTCTTTAGTGGGGGAAGAGGTGGATTGAGTGGATGCACTCTAGTGCACACTAAATTCAAACCCGGCACATCATGGTGCATGGTATTTGACAATTACAGTCCGGTTATCCTTTTTTGCATTTCCATGTGATGACTTAGCCAAAAGTATTTTAAAGAGACATTCATCCTGTGCTTCGTGAATTGGCCAAAGTATAATGTAACTTACTGTGATTCTAAAATATATTCACATTGTTGCTTTTAAGCACATATAATGCCCTTTCAGAAGCTTGCAAATAACTTCACCTTTAAAATGAAACCCCTCAGTCTTCTCTTTGTTTCGGCCCCTCTCTCTTTTATGCTGTTGATCTTTTGGAATCCACTGAGTCAAGTGTACCAGGGGAATAACATGAGAGCACAGACAGACCCACATCCTGAAACTCCTCTTCTCATAATCAATTATGGCCCAGACACTCATATGTAATTAGCTCATTAAGACCTTGATTTATTTTTTTAGCTCATCTGGCTGAGCAGAATAAATGGATATTACTTTCTTATTTTGTAATTAGTCAGAAACTTCCTCATTAGCTTTGGGATTATAATGAACAAATAGGTAAATTTAACTTCAATTAGCTCATGGTATAATCTACCCCTTTGAAGGGGTCTTTGTAAGTGTTTCTTCTGTCAGTTTATGATAGGGGCACAAATGCTGTCTGAATATTCTAATATCCAAAGCCATGAAATGACATTTGAAGGGGAATTAGCGAGAAGAGCTACTGTATTTGCTAATTAATTTTGAAAGACGTGAGGTTGATGTCCCTTCTCTTTTTGCCTTCTATCATTTTTCTCGCTGCCACTCTTTCTACTCAATTATACCCCTCTCGCGTATCCACAATGTTGGGGGTTGTGTATTTTTCTCTCTCTCACCACACACACTCCACTTGCACGTGCTAACATAGACACACTCATGCTCACATCTCTGCTTCTGCCGTTTCTCTCTTTCTCCTTCACTCTCTTTGCCACTAATCTCCCTGTGAATGGCTCGCTCGTCTGAATGCTTCCCCCCCTCTAAAGCTCTCCTCAGCCCCAGCATGTGACTGTACTTTAAGAGAAATCCTTGATGTGGTGCCGGCAAAAAACAGAGATATGTGGATTTCCCCGAGTCTAGAAGTCTGTGTCAGGTCAGGGAGAAAGTCAATGAAGTTACAGTTTGAAATCATCAGCATATTTTAGGATTTGAAGACCCCATTCAGATCCTGCTGATCCTCTGCTTATGGCTGACTCTAGCTGTCAGTAATACTTGGCACAGCCAAACTCTTTTGGGGGCTTCAAGTAAATTTTTTTTACGAGGATTTCCTTCATCCACGTTTCACAAGTTGAAGTTAAAGTCTTACAATGTAATATATTTATTGTATTTTGGTTTATTTAAGTTTGAGTATGATAATGTTGAGAAAATCCCCTTCTTGCCTCATAGTTTCATGTACATTGCAAGAGCTATTAAAGCTTAAATCCCAGGTTTTTGCATTCCAAGAAAACAGAGCAACCATTGTATGAGTTTATAGCATGCAACACTCATTTAAACAGTGAATTTATGTACCTAATTATGCCAGGGCACCTACTGTATTTAGAAATGTCTCTTACACACCAAAAAATGTGTTCCTAGATAAATTGGGAAGTTTTACTCATTCTCATTCCATTTTCAATGTCAAAAGCCAAATCTTTGCATTCCAGCAGGCATTACATAATTTCTATGTGTGCTTGTTTTAACAGAAATCAAAATCATTTTACAATAAAATCTCTCGGGTATACTTGTTCTCTCTGTAGCGTGTTCCGCCTCTGGTGGTGACAGACCTCTTTGAGGACATCAAGGATGGCGTGATGCTGCTGGCCCTGCTGGAAATCCTCTCTGGACAAAAACTGGTGAGTCTCATGGTCATTTCTAAAGCATGTGATTTGGACACAGACTTACAACACTTCATATCCTCTGATCTTTCTGGATTAAACTTTAACTTAAATTGATTTAACGAGGATCAGGCTGGTCAAATAACAGAGAGATTCAGTCATTTTTCAGTTGTTTATTTTTGGTTGTTTTTTCTTTACATAATAACGGTCAGTGTTTTTGACAAATCTCAAAAGAGCGTAATGCAGTGCATGTGAACTGAGCCCCAATTACATGGAAATGCTCATTGATCGGCTTTTATTAGGATGTTTGAATTGAACAGAAAAGCCCAGATTAACAAGGACAGATCATAGTTCACAAACACAGACAAAGACATTCCCACATACATAGCTTGAGGATTTTACTTGGCCAATATTGCCTTAGGTCTAAGCTGTCTATGTCCTATTGATCAGGCTGTTTATAGTCAAACACAGCTCTGATTGGACCTCTTGGTCTTTCTCACTTTATCAGCAAACACAAATACAGTTAAAAAGAATAAATGAGAAAATCAGTGTGTGCTCCTCCGCCGTCATTCCCACACTTGTGCTATATACCTTTTCTTCTTTCAATTGCACTGTTTTATTTTATCTATTTATTTCCCTCTCTGTTTCTCTATTTCTTTTTTTCCATCTCTATTGTTCTCATTTTTCCTTCCAGCCATGTGAGCCAGGCAAGAAGCTAAAGAGGATCCACTGGGTCACCAACATCGGTACAGCTCTCAACTTCCTTGAGGGTAGGAAGGTAAGAGTTCAGGGCCTTCTTTTTATGTTTTTCTTCTTCTCTGTTTCGCCCCTCCTGCTGCTCTCCCTGCTTAGCTGCTGCCTTGTGGGTGCAAAGATTGAATCCTGACCTTGTGTGACCTGTATCCCCTTTGTCCCCTCCTCTTACTCTCTCCACCTTCCCACATCCCTCATTTATCCCAAAAACAATAACATAACATGCCTGCAAAGATTTTGTTGGATAAATAAATGGAGAAAAAAAATTCAAACACAGGCTTTATTATATTCTGCTGAAATGGCATTGGTTTATTTATCTATTTATCAATTTATTTATTGATCTATAAATGATCAGAAAAAGTATATATATTATTATATATTATTGAACTATGACTTTACCATGATATTAGTACTCCAGTTTTCCTTCCTTTTAGCAACTTTATTGACAAAATTACATCCAAAAAATGCTGAAATGGATGTAAAAATCTAACTGCATCAACTGCCCCTCCGTGAGATTAGTAAAGCATTCTCAAAGCTTCAATCAGCTCGTTCTTGGATATACATAAATAAAGCCATAAGTATGAGCTGGTGTCTGCAGGGACATTGATTTGTCTTCCTCAAGTGTGACAGGGTTAAAACCTTAAATCCTACACCAGTAATCTGCAGTCTGGAGATGAGACGTCAGTGGGCACTTTGCTGTATCTATGACAAGTCTATGTGTGTAGAAAACTAAATGTAAATACACTCTGTGTGTAAATCGGATGTATGTCTAGACCATATTTACATCTTGCTTTAATGCCTGATGTATGTTCGTCTCTTGTGTCTGTATCATAGAAAACGTTGTTGAATGTGCAGTGGCATTATGATGTTTATCATTTCATCAATTATATTGGTAAACTGTTATAAACCTTTAATACAGTATATGTATTTAACCGGGAGTTTCAAATCTGTAGCTGTAATTTCAACTAGGTAAGCAACTAACAATTCTTTACTTTGTCGATGAATCTGTGGATATTTTTTTTTTTTAAATGAATCTATTAAACCTCTAACTCTAAGAGCAAAGGGAAAAAATCCCATCACTATTTCCTAGAGTCTTTAAATCCCTTGCCTTGTCTGACTAATGCCCCCAAACCCAAAGATATTAACTTTATAATGATATAAAACCAAGAAAAGCAGCAAATCTGCACTTTTGAGAAGCTCGAACCAGCAAATGGTTTACATTTTAGCTTTATAAATGACTTAAACAATTGATTATCAAAAATATTTGTGAATAATGTCAACTAAACTGTTTACCTAGACACTGTTGGTTCCAATGCAACTACTACTGTATGGTGGTTACTTGTGTTTTTTATGCTGGTGTCTGTGGTCAAAACACAAAACACTTCCATTAACCATTCCAGCTTCACACCACTGCGTTGAGTTGTCAGGATGACCTGCTGTGTTTTCTAATATGAAACCGTGTATTGCATGTATTCTTATCAGCCACTATCCCATGCTTACCCCACCCTGCCCTAGCCTGCCCCCAATCTCTTCCTCCATTCTTGTTCACATATACGGAGTGGCTTGTATTACCATATGATGACCTGTTGTGTTGCAGCTTCACAGTAATATTACCCTCTGTGTGATCATATAGAATACTTCATCATATCAGTAGATACAGCCCTCTCTTTCTCCCTTTTCTTGCCCCTCTCTCTCTCTCCCTGTGTCACTCTCTCTCTGTCCATCTCTGCTGGATATAATCCATGTTGCCTGTGTGTGGTGATAGATTTCTCCTCTCAGCCAACCACTCAAGTTCTCTCACCTCAGTGATGCTACAGTATCTGCTATCTCACAGTCAATGAGGCGTCCTCCCCTTAATCAAACACAGTTAAATGCTCTCTCTCTCTCTTTCTCTCTCTTCCTCATTTCTTATCTGCCTTCCAGTCTGCCTACAGAGGATCTCCGGTCAGTATTCATAACGTTACTGCACTGGTTTGTTCAGGACATGCAATAGATAGGGTCAGCATTATCTGCTTCCAGTAGTGCAGAGGATTATGCTCATACTATATATTGTTCATTTTGTGTAAACATATGTACGAGACCAAGGTTACCAGATTGAGGGAAATTGTGTGAATTTAATCCATATGTATGAGATTATAAAGAAATGTAAGCGGATAAACTGGAATTGATTGCAATCTGGAATTATTAGGTCCTGTTATGAGATATTAAAATACTGAATATTGTGTTTTGACACAGATCAAGCTTGTGAACATCAACTCCACAGACATTGTTGATGGACGGCCATCAATTGTATTGGGTTTGATGTGGACCATCATCCTCTATTTCCAGGTAACATTGCCTTTAGTTAATTTACATAAATGCAATGTACATATTTCAGGATATTATATTTTTAAAATGAAAGAAACAAAGCAAAACAAGGAGAGACAAAACACGGAGAAGAAAGTTAGTGCTAAATAAGTTTCAGTGTTGTGAATGTCTAAGTCAATCATGTCATCAAATCACCACCAATAGCTCACTACAGGACTTCAAATTGATAACAACATGGCTGCCAATATTGTCCTACATATTAATAGCACACCCCAAAACCAAGCAATTTGAACAAATTAAATTTAAGAAATTTAAGATGGGAAAATCAATCTTCCGAAGCATCTCCACTGAAAACGAGCAGTTGCTACCTCAGGCATTTCAGACATGAACAGATCAACAAGAACTTGATCACGACGCTACAGTCTCTTAGCAACATCAGCACATAGAGATGTCTGCTATTCCAGCAAACATAAGGATATTAAATAAAGGAAATGTATAACAGTGGGAAATGTACTTATTATTCACTTACTGACATTTTGATGTATTTCATTTCACATTGATGTTTATGGATTTTCTGAGTTGTGAGCAGCCTTAGTTTGCTGGCAGTAGAGAGGAGAAACTGAGAAGTAGATTATGTGTGCATAGCAATAAATCTTCAACTTGACCAGCTAATATATTTTGTAATTGTTGTCTCAAGTCATACACATATTTTTTATTTTGTTTTCACACATGAAAGGTTCTGGGTTGGTAAATATGTCATTTTTTTTCAACTAAATTGATATTCTGTACAATCATAGTTACATAATATATTCATTATTCAACATTATATGGATTAACAAAAAACTAAATAAAAATAGAAGGGCATTCAGAGAGTGCAGACCTCTAAAATGTATATTCTGTAATTTGCCTTAAGTAAAGTCAGATCTCCTCAAATCTATTATTAAGTTTCCCTTAAACAAGATTTCAACTCTCAAGTCTTCCAGTGTTAAGCTGCTCATTGGAACAACACTTTGATAAATAAAGCTTAATCATGAGCAGTGGGAAACTGGTCTATAGAGCCATATGGTCATAAGAGATTGTGTATCACTGAGGGATGTCAGCTGCATCAGTTGCAAAAACCAAACACAAAGATTAAGAACTATTACAATGATAAAGCTT
Organism: Sander vitreus; assembly: GCF_031162955.1. Lineage (NCBI taxonomy): Eukaryota > Metazoa > Chordata > Actinopteri > Perciformes > Percidae > Sander > Sander vitreus. Next base: position 12,417,536 of record NC_135872.1, read on the forward strand.
TTCAAAAAGTTGAGTAAATGGTAAATATGTCAGTATGGTGGCCTGATTTATTTCCTGGTTTCCTGCTCTTTTCAGATTGAGGAGCTGACTTGTAGCCTACCAGCACTTCAGGCCTTGTCCAGCAGCACTTCTTCACTGGACAGCTCCACCAGCAGCACTGAAACCACCAGCCCACCTGTCAAAAGAAAACCCCTCCCACCTATGCAGGGCGGAGCCAGAAAGGCACTACTAAGATGGGTCCAGCAGACAGCCACCAAGTATGTAGTCTCCCTTACAAATTGTATTGCTCTTCAAAAACACCATTAACAGTGAAACTTTTTTTTCATTCTGCTTTTGCTATGTTCTTTGTAGACGTCTGGGCATTGAGGTAAAGGACTTTGGCCCCAGTTGGCGCACAGGGTTAGCATTCTTTGCAGTTATCCATGCCCTTCGGCCCAATCTTGTTGACATGGAGCGTGTATGGGGGAGGCCCAACCAAGAAAATCTGCAGGAAGCCTTCTTATTGGCTGAGACAGAGCTGGGCGTTCCACAACTTCTCGACCCAGAGGGTAAATTACATTTTGTATTTTTTTGTGACTTTGTCATCATATTGATGAAAACTAAACAGAGCAACTAACCACATATCTACAACATCATGGGATCAAATTGATTCTACAGTCATTTGCCTCTGTATTACCTTTTCTTTTTCTCTTGGCTATATTATCTTCAATAGAAAACAATGTGCGCTTTGTGTTACTCAATTAATAAGAAATTACTTGTCTTACACATAATTTAAATCTGTAGCTTTTCATCATATAGAACAGTTTTTTTCTCAAGAATACTGAAATACAATAGTGGGCATCTATCACAGCATCAAACGTGCACCTCATTGTCACTTCCAAACACCAGCTGTGCCCCTTCACGCCTGCCCTTCAGAATGAACTCTAACAAATCAAGCTTGACATCAATATAATCGAGTTTCATTAGGCCATGAGATTCAGCATGGTGGAACCTCCAAACAAAACTTGGACGCTAATCTTAAGTGCTGAAGGTTTTTTTCATTTAAGGTGGTTGTCTGTTTCTGAATAGATGTCAGTCAAACATTCTTTTCAATTCCAGTTATTTTCCTGTTTGAGAGAAACTGTGGAAGAATTATCAGCTTGCCTCGACTTGATATAACTTACTTAATTACGTTAATGTGGTTCCCTCCTTAGATGTTGATGTAGACAAGCCAGATGAGAAATCCATTATGACATACGTAGCCCAGTTCCTGAAGCATCATCCTGAACGAAAACCGAGCGACTCAGACGGACAGCCAGAAGAAGAGGTAACCAGCTCAGATTCATCTCAGTCTGGATACGTCATTCATTGTCTTCTCTTATTCTGCATCCTGTGTGTTTTGTCTTTCTCTTTAGATGTCACAGATAGTGTGTCAAACTTCAGCCATGGCTTATACATAGATGTTAGTTTAGTTAGTGTTGTGTCCTACAGCTGGGTCCTTCTTAACACTGTTTAAACTTTAATGCTTGTTTTAATTTATGCAAGGGCAAGGTGGGTGAGGCTTTTTTCATGGCCAAGTTCGGTACAAGTCAGAGCAATTACAGGAAGTGAATTACCATAATTTATGATTACTTAATTCTTTCTCAAATTTTCTGATGCAGTAACCACCACCAGTCTGCTATACAAAGTAGGTTAAAACAAACAGTAATTTCACTTGTTATGTGACTCAGGTCTGGCAGTGTGTTGCCTATTTTGTGTCTTTTCTTGTTGCACATTTCTCTCCTTGTCTTTGTCTCTCTGGTGTTTTTGTGTGGTGACTGCTTTCCTGTGGTTGTTGTGCTGGCCTCTGTCCTACAGCAATGTCTTGCTCCTCGGGATATAGAGGAAATGTTGGAGGTAGGTTATAGAGTAACTTAAAGGTCCCAGGGGCAGGTTTTCCATCATTTTTCGCAGCTCAATGCAATTAGCACCCAGGCACATTCATAGTTTCCATATAAATATGATTAATGCTTATTTTTCAGGCTCTATTATTGGATTACAGTATCACTGCCTACTGTACAGTGTATGGGTGAGATCAAACATTGTTTTATTATGTCAAAATAGAGCCTATGTGCTAATATTGGCTCTTTATCTTACCTGATGTCATATTCCTGCCGCAGGGTTTCTGAGCCATGATAACAAAAGGGAAGTCCAGTATAATAAGACGTGATATTACCATTTATTAACGTTACCTCCCGCCATGGCTTCTGGTCCCATTAGCATGACAATGAAAGCCTCTGGCATTGGCAGTGTGCATTGATACAGCGTATTTGATGGAAAGCTTGTGAATAGAGGTTGCCTATTTTTAAGGTTAACAGTGGCAGGAACATTGATGTGCTTTAAAGCCACGCTAACCACTTGCTTTCAGTGTTGCACTGTGTTTTGTTGTCTTACAACACTGACTAGGCTTTTGGTGGTTGTTGTGTTTCACTCCCGTTTGGTTCTTTGTTGACAGTTCTTGCTTACCGCTAATGTTTGTCCTGAATATTCTCTTTTATTGAATAAAGGTCAATTGGCCCTTGTGTTTTCACAAAAAACAACAAAAGTGTTGTTTTATAAAAATAAATAGCAACTGAAACACTGGTTGTAACATGATTTGCAGAAGTTGAGTACAATGTAACAGATAAAAGTCTGCTTCCATTTGGAATTAGCTTAATTTATTTTAAGGCTGTCATAAAGAATAAAGTTTGATATCCTTACAGGAGCTAATGTGAAGTGATTAAACTGAATAGACAATCTCACAAGCTTTTGAGCAGCATAGTATTATCGTCATGGTTACTCAAAATCCAATGAAATGTTAGTAGGGGGTCTCAGACAAAGTACCCTGTTTAAGTTGAGTGTTTTTGGCAGCTGTGGGTTTTTTGACGTTTTGTCCTGCAGGGAGACACAGAGGATTAGGAGAACACATGTTTAACAGTACATGCCTCTCTTTCACCCTCTTCCTTTCATCAATCCCTCAAACATTTATTTGGTTAATCACCCTTTCTCTTCATCTTTCTGTTTTACCCTCGCACTTACACTCTTCCGTCCTCTCTTTTTTAATTTGTTTTTCATTTCCTCGTTGCACTTTCCAATTTCCACAACCATATTTCCACCCGTTGTTCACCCCACCACCTCTCACCCATCCCGGCCTCCTAGAGAGAGCAGCGAAAGAGCCTGAGGGAGCTCAAAATGTGGCTCAACCAGCTGGAGAGAGATGCAATACAGGCTCAGGAGACTGAGGGCAATCTCACTCAACAGTACCAGGTTAGTGTGTGTGTGTGTGTGTGTGTGTGTGTGTGTGTGTGTGTGTGTGTGTGTGTGGGGGGGGGGGGCAGGGGCAGTTTAAACTGGGCACACTGGGCACAGACGCTCCTATTATTAGCTTAATCAGTGGCATTACACTGTGGGGATCAGACGGCAGCCGCCATATTTTCAGTCAATCTGGCTTATTCCACCAGGCCTCGGGATACTTTCCATATTCAGCAGCATGTGGGATACCCCCATTTTATTTGCACATTATTCAGAGAGTCTGAGAATGTAAAGCCAGAAAGAGGATTCAGCATTCAGAGACAGTAGGCCACAGATTTTAATGAGGTTCTGATTGGATACCAATAGGAAGAAGGTGTGACCCATGAGAGAGAGCACATGTCTGTATACTGTAACTTTAATATTTTTGAAAAACAGATTTCACTTCTTCTTTCTTTTTAGTTGTTCAAGAGTCTGCATGTCCAGTTGGAAATGAGGAGGAAGCAGGTGGATGGAGCTTTGCAGTCCACTCAGAAGGATGGGATGTTGACTGTGGATCAGGCTCTGGTCAAACAGGCCTGGGAAAGAGTCTCTAATATGGTGAGAGAAGCAGGCGGGACATTCAATCTCTTAAAATGTTTCCAGACAGATTTGAACCCAGGATGTCATGGTTGCATGTGTTTTTTAGAGTGCCAGGGCAACAATAACCAGTCTGTCAGTCTGGTTTGTTTGTTTTCAAGCAAGTGTAATGGTGATTTGTCTCCTACTTATTCATAATTTAGCTCTATTCAATAAGGACACAAACTGAAGCAAAAGCAATGAATATAAATTAGCTTTACAGTCTGTTTATTTCCAGTGCGTGATTAAAAGTTTTCATTGTAATTGTTTTATCTGTAATGTGTTTTCACTTTTGAGCTTTAATTGGGGTTGTAAGGTGATTTTTGTTCTTGTTGTGCCATGCAATAAGCAGAACAATCACAATCTGCTCAACTGTGTTTCTTATTTCAGCTCTTGAACTGGCATCTGCAGCTGGACAGGTCTCTGCCGGCTCCTCTGGGTATGGTGGGGGCGTGGCTGCATGAGGCTGAAGGAGCCCTGCGACAAGAGATCATCGTCCATCAGGCACACGATGTGACAGCTACCACTGTGCACAGGGCTCTGGAGCAGCACAAGGTTAGCATGGAGCCGTAGACAGGAGAGGCAAAATGCTGAAACAAAGGACAACTTGGCGCTGGACAGAGCGGTGGCTTTGTTCAGTTTATATTTTAGTCAAAAGTAAATTCAGTATTAGGAGCACAGGTTTTTTTAATGTGTTATCAAATGCTCTGATCAGAAACCTATTTTTCTTCAGTCTTTACAAGTATTTGTTTTTATGTGCTCATGTGCTGTATGTATTTTCATGTACACTGTGCAGGATGTGTTGAAGAGCCTGGAAAGTCACCAGCAAGTATTTCAGAGGATCCATAAAGACAGAAGTGTTGATGGAGTCCCTGTTCCCCCAGACCAGCTCCAAGACATGGCTGAGAGGTAATAAAGGCACCTGCCAATCTCTCTGGGAAGTCTGATATTAACTAGCTCACTTGGCATGATTTCACATTTTGCTTTTCTGAGGAGAAATAGAATGTGAGGGTCAAGCTGTAAGTCTGATATCGTTTGTAAACTTTGTCTTTTTAGGATGAACTTTGTCTCTACATCTTCTAACATCCACTTGTGTAGAATGGAATTCCAGGAGAACAAACACCACATGCAGGGCTTCCTCACTCTAGCCGAGTCCAAGCTCAAATCCTGGATCATAAAATACAGCCGACAAGAGTCCGTGGAACTGATGCTCCACAACTATGTTGTAAGCTCAGGCTTTGTTTCACTCTGTAAACGATGTGCTGAAATGTTAATTGAATCTTTAGGGTTCCTGTGTAGATCTTGAAACTTAAGAAAAGTATGGAAAGTATTTTACTCTATTGTTTAATTTTAAGATATTATTGGATAAAATTCCTAAGGATTTAACAAATAATTCCTGCTACATAGTGTATGACTACTAGATTTAATGCTGTATATCCATTATGATGTTACTGTAAGCATTGTCTCCTAACATGTGGTAATAGTTTCCATTTGATTCTGTCTTCATCAGGCATTTGTGGAGAAGCAACATTTCTTTGAAAATTACGAGGCATTGTTCCAGTCCCTGAAACTGTCTGCTGAGGCCTATGTCAATGCTGACAGCTCAGGTGAAACATTAAAATGTATACAGTAAATGTATGATTTGATATGTAATGTACACAATAACCTTCCTGGATCAGGTACATGCTGTATGTTTTTATGTACATATGTTTTTTGATTACTGATAACTGTTAAAAAAAATGGCATTTAGGAGCGGCTGATGCAGATAAAATCCTCTGTGAAGGTCTAAGTAATTATATATCATTATATCGTGATATAGTTATTTTTCTGGAAAATCAATTAAAAGGTTTAATCTTGATCTCCTATGAAGCAGAAAGGAACAACCTTGAACACTTTTTTATGCATAAAATACAGAAATGTCTTTTTTTTGTGGCTATTCCGGTAAATGAAACACTTGGCAAATGAAGGTACTTAATCATTTCAATGCCATAATCACATAAAAATACAATATTGCAATAAAGCAGTCCTGCTCAGTGATGCAGTGAATAAAGCCATGTGATTGTCCACAATGGTCTAATACAATTAGAGATATTACAGGGATAGATATCTCAATATAAATGGTATGGCAAAATCTTCAAAAGTTTCGTTCACACATTTTATGGTTCGCCAAAACCTAATGGCATTCTCGTCCTTTGGATGATGCTTTTAACTAAAATTGAGTGGCCCTAAATATCTCAACATTGTACACATATCTTAACTTTATCCTCCCTTGTCAACAGCTCAATAACCAACGAGGCTTTCTATTCCAGCAGCTCAGTCTGCCCCTGTCTGGTTTTAATGCTTGGTAGAAGGGAAGAGTCTGCAGGCTACAGCTAAATGAGGTTCCTCCACTCCCAGCTCTCAGTGGGGAATACGACCCCATTTGCTAGTTAGGGGCTGCTCCACTTCTGCAAGTCTCTGGGCGCAAACTGAACTAGCTTGTTGGTTTCATTAAGTTTCAGGGTTGTGCTCCTTTAGGGTATGCAGAGCGGAGAAGTGAGGTATGGCGAGAAATCAGGACATCTGATGCTTGATTGGTCGACCCCACAAATTAAGTTGTCCTCCTCCATGAGCCTTGCATGTAGTTAACACCCTCGGCTCTGATTGGCTGGATGAGAGATCATTTGGATCTTTTTAAAGGGCCAGTTTGAGGTTATAACAAACTGAGGCAGGAGAGGATGATAAGGGGGATTGATATGTAATGATCTGCTATTTAAAGGCATAGTAGTATGTGATTAATGTGTATTTGAAACTGGATAATTGTATTTGGTGGAGTCATTTATCTGCCCCACACTGGCTGACAATAGTTTGTGGCACACGAGTTTTGAGACCTGAGCATTTGTACCAATGATATGGAACACAAGCAAAGATAATACATCTCCCTGTAGTGAGAGTTTTTGAGGTCAGAGGATTGTCTGCAAAGGCATGTAGCTCCATCAGTCTTTATGTGCTCTTCATCTGGTCTTTCTATAAATATGGGTACCATATGTCCTGTGCCTCAAAGCAAGGCTATGTAACTTTTCCTGAACAGCGCCAAGTGACAATTGTATAATAGTATATGTAAATGCTAAAATGTAAAACTAGACTAGACTAGAGTACACAAGTCATCAAACTGACATAATAATAATAGATACACAACAATACCTATCTAAACATTAGATTACATTAGCCACCATGTGCCCCCTGTGATACCAGACCAAGTAAGGCTGTGGCTGCAAAGCCCCTGAGTGTATCAAATTGAGCAAGATTGTGTTGCTCAAGAAATCAGCTTTTATTTATAAGATTGTGTTGTTTGATAGTGCATAGTCTCACTTAAACCCCAGACAAAATCCATATAAATCGACAAGCAATTCAATCAATGTTTTAATATTGAAGATAAGTATGTTTATGAAGTCTCCTGTTTACACTGTTTTAGTGTGACTAGTATTGTTAGCAGCAACTGCAGCAACAGTAATAGTAGCAGCGCTGCTAGCAGTAGTGCTGGTAGTACTAGTACTAGTACTAAAGTAATACTTTACTTTTGCTGTCATTGTTGATTTATTTCTGCTCCAGTGGACGAGGGTGAGATGGGAGTGCGCAGGTTCATGCAGGAGGTGGTGACACAGTGGAGGAGTTTATCCATGGAAGTGCGCAGTGTGAGGAGCATGCTGGAGGAGGTGCTGTCCAACTGGGAGAGGTATAGCTCTACTGTGGCCTGCTTACAGGCTTGGCTGGAGGATGCAGAGGAAGCCCTGAGCCGGCCAGAAAACACAAAACGGGTATGAGATTAACTTTTAATATCGTAAGGAACCCCACCATAGTTTCTTTTTTCTGTGCACAGATTAAAAGTTCCCTCATACATGTATTTATTTGATAGATTCAATGCCTCACAGTAGTAGCAATCAAAACCACGTCAGCCCAATTTCAAGCATTTGGTCTTCTAAGTGGAATCCTATTAGCAGTCTCCACTCAAGTATCAAATGATCTCCTTGACTTACAACAAGCCACTAAGGATATTCCAGTTGTCGCATTGCCATGGTTACCTCAGATTCACATCCCCACCAAGGATTAGACAGCTAATTACCCCAGTTTTTTTATTGTCCTTTCTTTGTTTCTTTCTATGAATACCTTTCTTTGTCTCTTTTTTGATTAGCTTTCTTTGTTTCTTTCTTTGACACTCATTCTTTGTGTTGTTCTTTGTTTCTCTTAATTTCCTTGTGTCTCTGTCTCTTTCTGTCTTTTTAATGAGTCTCTTTCTCATCCAGGAGTTTTTCAGGAATCTCAGCCACTGGATAGATCAGCATGCAGCCATGAATGACTCTGGGAATTTTCTCATTGAAACGTGTGATGAGAATGTGTCGCTTGATCTCAAGCAGCAGCTACTTCTTTTGAATGGACGATGGAGAGACCTCTTCCTCCAAGTCAAACAAGTAACAAACAAAAACATCCTAAAAATACAACTAAAATACAGTCAAGAGAATTTAATTAAATTCTATTTCTTGGTGAATGTATTGTTTTTAGCTGATTACTTTATTTTGAATGTTACTATTGGTACTATCTGACCCAGAACTGAGGAAGGTACATCACTTGATAAAAATCAATCCTAATCTTTCCTCCGTTGCAGTATGCCCATGTAGATGAGCTGGAGAAGTGGAGAAAAGACCATCTAAAGGCTGTGTCAGCCCTCAAAGAGCTGCTGGACACAGCAGAGGCCACGCTCAGTGTTCCTGTCCAGGTGTCTTTCCTCAACGTTAGAGCCTTTCTGCAGGATGTGGAGGTGAGAAAAGTATCATACGTTAAAGACTAGCACAATAATACAAGCACTTATTACCAGAGATTCTCATTATTTCAGCTGATACTATTACATTATCACATTACATTTTCTACAAGTGTGTTTTAGGTTGGTAACATTACAACATCAGCCCAACCCATTGTTCGTTAACAGTGATTATTGTGTACCATCTAAGTCTAGCCAGCCATTTAGCTTTCATCATCTTTCCCAGTTGTTTTACTTTTAGTGAACTTGAGCTCTTAAACTTTAAAAAAAAGTTACTTAAAGCTTTATGTCACTGCTGTTTTGAAAACAGAGCTGCAGAAAACCTTGTTACATGTTTTTCTATTGCCAAACTCAGTTTAGATCAAACTGCATTCAACTTAAGGACATCTAAAATGACCCTTTGCCTCTTACCTCTCATCTCAGAATACCAAGCAAAAGGTTGTTGCCATGGAGACACAATACAAGTTGGCTGCCCGCAGTGCTCAGCTACTTGCCAAGGATGCGCCACAGGATGAAGCTGCCAGGGTCATGGCAACTATGGCAACAGCCAAAAGTCAGCTGAGTAAGGTAGGTATCGTTTAAGTCCGAAACATGAGAAGTAGTACGAAATCTACCTGAAGTCTTTCTTTGAAATCAACACAGTTATCTTGTCCTCTTTGGGACTTTTTTATTATCTTCATCACACATTGTTTGACTTTCTGTGTCACTATTCAATGGCCCAGTTTGTTATTTTGTTTCCAGGTGAGAGAGCGGTGTCCCTCCCTTGTGAGGGAGTGTCATGTCCTTCTGCCACTGTTGGAGGAGATGGAGAAACACATCACTGCTTTTTACCAAGCCCTGGAGCGGGCCAGTCGCATCACTTCTGCTGCCAGAGACCCAGAAACACAGACCCAGGCCCAGCAAAAACAAAAGTGGCAGGTTAGATATGATGACAATGAACAGATTGAACTTAAATGAACCTAAACCATGTGGAAGACTGACTGGTTAAAGGAAAATTATTTTAGTAGTTTTGCTCATCATTCTGCACACAATCAGTTTTACAGTGCAATTGACATATACCATGGATATTTCATGTACATTCACATACATTTTTACTATCCAGTTAGTGGTTTAGATAATTAAAGTCTGTCTGATCACTTATGTGACTTGTGACTGAAGTCGAGGGGTAATATGTTATTATATTCAAAAGGAATGATGGCAAAATCTACAAAAATAAAAACCTACATTCAAATATAACTATATCTGCTCTCTTGTGTGTCTATTTTATCTCTACCATTGATATTATATTTATCTTCATCTTTACAACCGATTTTTACTATAACTGATATATAAGAAAAATGATGATATATTTGAATGTACCATTATCAACACACTTTCATATTTGTCGTTTCCACAATTTCCTCAGGATTTGTTAAACCAGCAGCAAAGCTGTAAACGCTGTCTGTCTGTGATTGAGAGGAATCACAACACACTGCAGAGGGCGCTCTCCACCAGTAAGGTGCTCCGAAACTTCGACCTGTCCCTGCTGCAAAAGAGAGTGGCTGAAATACAGGGCTCAGCGCAGGTTAGTGTTAAACATACACATACCAGAATGCCACACAGTCACTGCATTGCCCTCAATGCTGATTATATTAATGAGATTACAAGAACATCAAAACACCCAGGAGGCAACAGTGCAGATTAGACTTACTCGTGTGTCTCATTATTCATTTGCTTGACGTAAGATAGATAATGTAATTACACTACTATACCGAAGAGACTACACAATCACTATTTCCTACTGTCCATCCTCTCAGGCTTTGCTGAAGGAGGTTGGGGAATGGCGAAGGCAGGAAGAGGCCAACAACTGCCTGAGGAGGAGGTTTGAAGAATCAAGACAAGAGCTGGAGAGAGTGCTGAAGAAAGCTCAGGGCTGCTTGAGAGAGACTGGAGACGCTGAGGAATTACTGAAGAAACACAGCGTAAGATCAAACCTGTAACCTTCTGATGTAAACAGAGGACGTACATGAAGGGTACGGCTAATCTGTAGAAAAGAATACTGGCTGCTAAATCTTCTCTTGACCACAAAGACAAACAGATATACTGCATAAGTATCAGTAGCAAAACAGAACTCAAAATAAACTTGTATGTTTTTCTGCACAGGATGTTTTGGGCCATCTGGACCAGCGGTTGCTGAGCGTGTTCTTGAAGGCGTGTGATGAGCTGACTGACATCTTACCACAGGAGGAGCAACAGGGGCTGCAAGAAACTGTCCGCAGGCTGCACAAACACTGGAAGGTCAGGGGTCACAATGCTATGAGACTCGCGTATATTATACAGGCTATCTTATCTACCATGTCTCTTATGCTCTGTGTCTTCTCTGGCTTTTCCACAGGACATCCAGGGCGAGGTACCGTCTCACCTGCTCCGTCTGAAAGTGGAGGTGGAGCGAAGTCGAGTTGCTGTGATCATACAAGACTGCAGAGCAGAGCTGGACAGAGAAATGCAAGCCCTGTCTGGCACCTGCACCAGTGAGAGAGTGATCAAAGAGCACAGAGTGAGCCTCGGATTTGGTAGAAATTTATAACAGATTAAACCAGGAGAGAGAGAAGGAGAAAGATAAAATCACTAAATGTAATCTTTATCATCATTCTGGAGCATCCTAAGTTCACCATTTCCTTTTCTCTTATCTCCAGACTTTTTTCAGGGAACGCAAACCTCTGACTTTGTGTGAGAAGAGGATTAGAAACATGGAGGATCTGTGTCATAATTTACCTGACAACGACGCGGCTCATCGAACGCTAGACTCCACCAGGATTGCTGTAGAGGAGGTTACAGAGCAAATCAAGAGCACCCACCTCAAACTGGAGCATCACTCTGATAAATGGAAAGAATGGAACGAAAGGTAAAGCTCGAAAAAACTAAAAATCCTTACAGCATATCCAACATCTTCAAGTCTGATATTTCCATCCCTGAAGGGACTTCAGAGTAGTTGTTCCTTTTTCTAGGTTCTGTGAGCTTTCTGATTGGCTCTCCTCTCAGAAGAGGCAAGTGAGGCTTTTGCGAGAGACATCGAGAAATTCCAGCCATCAGGAGCAAGTTGATGTTGCCGTTCAGGTGGGCTAGCACTTTATATTTGCTGCTTTAGGCACAGAGATTAGGTTATAATTCAAATCATCCTTCGTAAACATGCATTCCCTTTTTCGTGCTATTACTATTTCCAGGCACTGCAGGAAGCAGTAGATGCCCGAGAGGAGAGCCTGTTGTGGCTTAAGAGCCGTCTTGCTGGGCTGTCTGAAGTTAGCTCTGAACTGGAGGTCCAAAGACAGAGAACAGCCCTGGCCAAACTCTCAACTGACTTGCGGGCACTCTTTTCTTCACTCTGTCAGGTATTCTAAGATATTCTTAATGTCTTTCTCCTGTGTTTTTTCTTAACATAATGGTTTTGTTTGATGCTTTGTCTCCCTCATTCACAGTGGGGTGAGGAGGGCTCTGCTATGTTCCAGTACAAGGAGCTGAGGGAGGAGGTGCGTGGTGCTCTGGAGGAGGTTCTGAGAGTGCAAAGGGAGGCTGAGGAGCAGACCAGCAGGATCCTGGATGCTGAGGGCCTGGAGGAGGCCAAACAACTTTATTTTATTCACCAGGTGTGTGTAGTGCAGAGACAGGAGAGTGGTGATGTTCAGATGTTTGATTTACAGAAGCTTACACCAAAATGATACATCTGATACCATGGAAATTATTTGATTAATACAGGCAGGCATGGACATTATAGTGCGTTCAAATCAAATAATTTCTAGCCTCTTCAATTCCTGTATTCAAATGTCTTTTAAATGAATTTTATGTCCCTGTGGAAAAATACATTTTAGTTCAGATTATGTCTGGTTTAAGTTATATAGAGAAAAATAGACATCTCACTAAATATTTAGAATTGATGCTTCTCACAACTTAAAGTGTAACTTAACAGTCCCTGAAAGACTTCTTTTGTTGACCTTCAGTGGTTTAAGAGGTGAAACAGGCTTGAAAATGTCATCTAGGGAGGGCAGGAAAACACTGCTTTTCGGATTGTGTTCCATTTCTTATGTTGTAATTTTTCTGCAGAAAGCAAATATGTCATCTGATTTTCTTGTCTATGTGTTTGTTATAGCACCACCTAAAGCGCCTGCATGCTAACCGGAGAGAGGCGGAGCTTCTGGTGGCCCACTGCCACCAGCTGCAGAAAGGGGAGGGGCTCAGTCAGTCTCTACGGGAGTTGGAGGGAACTTTCAGAGATGTCGACCACAAATCAGGGACAAAGGAGCACAACCTGCAGGTAGACCAAGCCTGTTTTTTTCTCACGTTTCAGTCAGTGTGCTAATGTTTGCATGTCTGTGTCCACACAGACCCCTGCAGTGATCATTGATTGGTCCATGTTGAACCTTAACCAAATATTGATTGTTATGTGGTATGTTAATTTTGTTTGCGTCTGTTGTCTTGGTATGTGTTTACACACTTCTATCACTTCGTCTTCGAACTGATCAGAAAATCTGCATTTCTGTAGTTTCTGCATGGAAATGTCTAAGATGCCTGGAGTGCATAAGTTCATTTTTAGAAGGAAAACCACCGTAAAACTCCTTAAATCAAAACTCCAAAACATCATGAATATATTGGAGTTAAAGATTCATTTTAGACGGACCCTATTACACCAGTAGTAAATAATAACATAGAGAGCGATTGATGCTAGAGGTTGCTGATGCATTTTGTTGTTCCTTGTTACAATTTACAGTAGTGGGGTAATCTAGAGTTAAATTAGAACCCATCAACTCTTTGTGTACATGTAGTATTTTCTGTATAAAACTTTACCCACTGACATTATTCTGCTGTTTCTTCGTCATCTCAAGGCAACTCTGAGCTCCTGGCAGAACTTTGAAGCGGAAAGAGAAACGGTTTGGAGGTTTATCAGTAATACCAACAATGAGCTGCACAAAGAACTCATTTTTAACAGCCTGGACAGCCTGAAAACTGAACTGGAGCAAAACAAGGTGTGTGTGTGTGTGTGTGTGTGTGTGTGTGTGTGTGTGTGTGTGTGTGTTCTCTTGTTTAGCTATATTCGTGGGGTCCAAATAACGGAAATACAGTATACTTGTGGGCTCCGGACAGCTTTGTGGGGCCAAAATGCTGGACCCCACAACTTTAAGGGGCTGTTTGAAGATGCTTGGTTTTAGGATTAGGGTTAGAATTAGATTATGGTTAAGGGTAAGGGTTAAGGTTAGGCATTTAGTTGTGATGGTTAAGGTTAGGTAAGGGGCTAGGGGATGCATTATGTCAATGACGGGTCCCCACAAAGATAGTGCCACGCACTGTGTGTGTGTGTGTGTGTGTGTGTGTGTTCATGTGTGTATGGTCTGTATTTTCTCATACAATATATTTTGTTGTTTTCTTGCCTGTAGGAGCTCCTCACAAAGGTTGAGGAGTGTTCTGTGCGAGCAGATCTCCTCCTGGAGAAGGCAGCAGATATTCAGCTTGGTCCGAAAAATCGGACTCTTCTTCTACAGCAGGCCCAGTCCACCAGAGAAGCTGTCACACAACTTCAAGACCACCTCAACAAGAAGTATGTCCCATCCTCATCCCAATTATACTGTAACTTCCTCAAAATTAAGTCATATTTTGAAGTTTGATGAGGAAAAATAAAGTGAAGCAATTTTAACCATGCTAAATGGTATACTTGTGTGCTTGTTCTCATTCCTAGTATTCCTAGTACATCTAGATATGCACACAATATATTTTACAAAATGGTTTCTTGTCTAATCTTGTGTTTTCCAGTTTTGTCCACCTGGAGATGATGTGTATGTGGTGGGAGCGCTTTAGCAGTGAATCAGAGGTCTTCTCTCTGTGGATCAATGAGAAAGAGAAGGAGCTGGAGGCTGTCAACTCCACCTCCTCCTTAGATCCTCTGAACAAACACATCAGCACAGTGAATGTATGTCATGTATCGCATTCTTTCTTAAAAATGTCATTCTTTATCTTGTTTTTTTTATCCCTAATACTGACTGCATGCGGTATTGCTAAAAAAAAATTCACATCTTCCTTAATCATCTTCTGATATTCAAAAATAAATATGCATCATCCACACATTTTTTTTCAGTAGCTCCCTGTAAAATTTGTCAAAATTGCTGTCTGGCCTGTAGCAGTGCCTGTACAGTATTAGTGTGGCCTGAGGGTTATTAAGATTAAGATGAAATAAGATTTAAAATGTACAGTATGTAACCCTGAGGAGAAATTGGGTCAGAGCTGCAGCAAAGACGAGGATACAGGAAATCAATTGATAACATTGAAGAAAATATAATCTTGGCTTGCCAGACCTCAGCCTTGTCAATCTTATGGAGGTTTAGACTCTAGAGCAAAAGAATGTCAAAAAACATTTGGGATAACAAGACTTAAGAAGTCCTGCGGCAGCCGTTTGATTAGTTATGGGTTTGAAAACCTTTGCCTCCAGAAACAGTACAGTCAGTTTTATTTTCTACCCAACTCCTGTGCTTGAATTCTTCTAGACCTCCACGAACCTGAAGACACACAACATGTATCTATGATAGACTTAGGAATTAATATAGATAAAACACAACAATATCTGTATCAAGCCAATAAACAGAATTGGCAAAGTGTTATGAAGTCTTTTTTTTCTACTGTTTTTCAGTTTGTCTTGTTTATTGTATTTTTTCCAACTCATGCCTTCCATACTTTTCCTGATTAGCATTCCTCTGCTGTTGCATGCCCTACAGGCTGTGGCAGAAGGTTTAGAGGAGAGAAGGGCAGCTCTGGCCCACATGGAGGCAGACTGTGAGGCCCTGTCGAGTTGTGTGACCCCTGGAGAGACTGGACGTATCCGGTCACGACTTGCACAGATGAGGCGCTACTGGGAAGAGTTGAAGGGAAGAGCAGAGCAGCTGGGAGGACAGCTCAACCAGAGCGCCTCTTACTGGCAGAGATACAACAATAACCTTGAACAGGTATACAGCAACACATAATGGAATAGTGGTGCAAAAATTGTAATTAAGACAGTGCGTGTTAAATGCGTGCAAGTGTGAAATACATTCTTGAATAAGTAAGGTTTTTGTCATTATCAGGTCAAGAAAGCAATGAGTGAACTTAAAGAGAAGTTTGACTGTTCAGTCACATACTGTTCATCATCATCTGAGACCTACAAAAGCCTGCAAGATCATGTGGTAATAAAAAAAACACAAAGAATGCCTTAATGTGACATCACTATAGCTATATGGAATCATTTGTTTGAAACTTAAGGTTGACTGAATCCTCAGGAATCTGGAGGGTCTACCTCCTGTAAGTGTAATTTTTTATATTGTAGTTTTGTTTTTCATACCTGAACCGTAATTGAGTTTTAAATCAACCTTTTTCCTTTTAAGGTTAGGCTGTAATTTCCACTATGGCACTGTATTCTGTAATTTAGCACATTGTTAGTTATAATGTTAGTAGGATTTATGAGAGAGTTGCCAAGCTGATCATAACTACATTTCTGTTTCCTCTAGGAGGTCTGCCAGGCTGTTGAGCAGCTGAACCCCAGGCTGATGGCTTTGTGTGCGGCCATGAAGAGGCTTGGAGAGGGCAGCCAGCTGGAGGAAGAGGTGGCTAACCTCCACAAGCAACAGAGAGAGTTTATGGAAAAGGCAACAGAAAAGCAATCTACATTAGAGAGCCTTCTTGCACTGTGGCAAAGGTAAACAGTACACAGTACAACAGTTATGGGTTTGTGAATTGTTTTTGAAAATTTGGGCACCTGCAAAAGAAATTAGTGAAAAAAATAATACTTTAACTTTATATTTGTCTGAAAAACATCAGTCTGTGTTAACATCATGCATCTTGTACACCTTGTGTTTTTTCATTACTGTAAATACCCACATATGAGCCTTCCTTTCTAGCTTTTAAGCTACTGTGATGCCTTGCTGGGCTGACTCTGTGTGTGTGTGTGTGTGTGTGTGTGTGTGTGTGTGTGTGTGTGTGTGTGTGTGTGTGTGTGTGTGTGTGTGTGTGTGTGTGTGTGTGTGTGTGTGTGTCCCTACAACACCCAGAAGATATGTGTTTGTATATGTCAGGGGTTGTCACATTGCATAAACAAATGTTTTTAGCATAAACTGCTCAAAAATAATTTTGATTACATTATTTCTGTCAGCTTTGGTCCGTGGTCATACACATTTCTTATTCTGATTGTATAAACATGGCTATTTCCCCTTTTATCGTGCATGTGCTCTTAATGCTGAATCCTCGTCTCTATGCCAATTTCCTCTTTTATTCCCTGAATCATTCCCTCATCTTAGTGTGATGTAGAGGAGCAAGATCTTGTCTTTGACATAATCTGTCTGTGCCCCAGTCAGCCATCGTCGTTCAATTATAATAATATGCTTTTCTTGTCTATGTCTTCGATCACACAATAGACCTGGACAATAGACTGGAGCCATTGTTTCTCACTCTTCTGTATTGGTCTCATGGTAGCTGTAGCTGGTGTATGTACTGAGGGATTACTTACAAGCACTGGGGGCTCTTGCAAGATATGGTTGCCCCATTCTGACCCTGTCTCTGATACTGAGGCTTGGTCAGATAATAATAAAATAACACACAGACTGTATCACTGCCTGTGTATACTTTCAGATCACAAGTTGCTGCTAATCTATTGTTCTCATTGCCACCTTTGTATCTACAGATTTGAAAAGGAGAGTTCGTCCATTAAAGGCTGGCTGAACAGGTGTGAGTCTGTTTGCTGTCCAGACACAGACCTGCTTTCTGCAGACAAAGTAAAGCTTAGGAATGAACTACTAAACGTAAAGGTAAGTAATTTTACTATTCTTCACTTGGTTTTCACTAACCTTTACATTTAGATTTTTTTTCCTTTTATGTAGTGTTTATCTTCCCTTTTCAGTTTTATTTTTACCTCACCTATTACACAATGTGTGTTTTCTGCTATTTTTGTGTTGCATCATTTTTGAATACTTATTCACCCATTCAGGAAATGCAGGGGGAGATGGCATCCTATGAGGTTCTTCTGCAGGGTCTTGTCAATCTTGCGCTCTGTCTGTACCCCACGACGCCTGAAGCTCGTATCGAAGAGCTCAGCAATGATCTCGCACAACTACAAGGAAGATGCACTTCTCTGAAGAACAGCACATCACACAGGCAATTCTCTTGTTTTACATATCATACAGATTATTAACTATGTTTATCTTTCCATGAATGGACTCCATACATTATGTGATTCCGCTTTTGTTCCCAAGTTGTTGCTGTCGAGACAGTAATTGCTGTCATGTTCTTAATCCAAACTGCCTTCCACCGCTCTTTTAGGCTTGAGCTGCTGGAGTCACAGTTGTCACAGCTGGAGCAGTTTGATCAGGCACTGCTGACTCTGACCCAAAGGGGTGAACACTTCCTGTCTGGCTTGAGAAGTTCTTCCCAGGTTGATATTGCCCGTCTTGAGGGTGCAATTAGTAGGATGAAGGTGAAAAATCAGTACTTTGCTGTCAACAATGATGTTCTTTATAGCTTTTGTATATTGGAGTAGTTACGGTAATCAAGTTTGTATTGATCGCTGTAGGAGCAAATTTAAATTTGTCTAATTGAACCATCTTGTTGCAGGAGCATGAGGTGCAACTGCAGGCACATGCATCGCTAAAAGACACTCTTCAGCAAAGAGAGTCCTCCCTGCTTCGCTGCTCCACCTCAGAGGCCCAACAGCAGCTCCAGGGCTGGAAGGAGGATTGCCTACAGCCCCTTAATGAATCCCAGCGTCTCCTGCTCCTCCGTAAAGACTGCCTGACTGAGTTAAAGACTTTTCTTGAGAAGCATGAAGCGGAAGCTATGGCTGTGCGCTGCCTTCACGAGGCGGTGGAGGGCAGTGGGAGCTGGGACCGCTCCAAAGTTGAAGAGCTGCACCGTGGAATAGGGGAAGTGGCTAAAGACGTGGCCAGGCTTGAGGCTGAGGCAGTCGGGTTAGACGGGCAGCTAAGCAAGGCACACCTTAACCTGATTGGTGCAGAGTGGCGAGGCTCCAAAGACGTGAGTCATCCTCAGGGAAGAACATCTTGCAGGGGACAGGCAGTGGCCCTAACGATGGCTCTAGAGGAGGTGCAGAGGGGTTTGGGATGGAGGCAAAGTGAAGCAGACTCTTTAGGGGCATTATGGAGCTCCTTCAGGGAGAGGAGAGAGGAAGTGATGAAGAATTTGAAGAAAATGGAGGATGAAGCGAGGCAACACGGGGCAAGAGGGAGCTCTGTACAGGCCTTTCAAAACAGGTATGTAAATGGTAATCAACACACTTCAGGCCTCTAGATATATTACGAAATTATATTTAACATCAGCATAGTTTGTACCAGCTGATACTGATTACAGGGTTATTGTTTTCTTGTACCTGCTGTTTGTTGTTCTTAAGATATATTGTTGAATATACTTTGTCACTTTCAAATGCATCCTCAAAGCTTTTCATTTAGACATCTACTGTAAGTCAAACTCTGAGAATATACTGTATATGAATAAAGCCAAAGTATAGATCCAAACAGAAAAATGTGATATAATATGTTGGAATCAGGCTAGTAATCCCCATTGTTTTCTTCTGCATGTATTTCTCCCAGGCTGCGTTTTTTCGTCCAGCTGGAGGATGAGCTCCAGTCCCTGCAGCATTCCCAGCGGTGGTTAGAGGAGAAGGGAAGCCAGCTGGCCCAGAGAGACAGTGAGCTAGCTGGGGAGGTTCTCAGAGAGGTAGCACTGGTGAAGACAGCCTGGGAGAACGTCAGGACTCTGATCAACATTGGGTAAGGAGGCGGGATGACATAGAGGGATTTTGACTTATTCATCTCATAGACATCTCATCACATTTGTTTTTAGTCCTACTGTGCAGAGGCAGGAAGATTAATGTTTTTGTATTATTATTTTAATATAGAAACACAACAGTTAAACAGCAGTTGCAGAGTCTGTTTTTCAATCATTTAATATCCATTGCCAGGCCATCTCCACAGCGCTATGGAGTAAGGTCGGGCTACACCACACATACATTATAGGATAGGACAAAAATATGTAACATGTATCATGACATGTATCAGGCTTTATCCTGAAAATGTATTTCTGTTGATCCGACTATATACCAAGTAATAGTCTTAACCTTTTTCCTCTCTTTTCTCAATGCAGTCAGGAACAGAGTGGAGTTGTGGTAGATCTTCTCCGCCAGTTCAACCACCTGAAGTCAATCCTCACCACTGTTGTAGAGAATGCTCAGGCTGTTGCTCACACTCTGCCCGACCACAACCATAATGCTCAGGAAGCCAAAAGGACCTACACACGAGTCAGTTCCTTTTGTTGTTCTACGAAAATCATTAATGGTTGACTTTTCTGCTTTTTGTTTTCAAATGATGCATATGATAAACAACATTTCTAGCTATGATTGATACATCAAAACACATGTGTGTCATAGTCCACTGAGCTATGTCAGGACAGAACATCCAATTGTCCAAATTATATATATTTCCTAATAAACCCAAGTTGAAGATTCATAGCTTTCACTGGGCGACTGGGCCGTTTTCTTTTCTTCAAATCACTGCACTATGTAATTCTGCAGTTATTGATTTGCAAGTATTAGACTGCAATGTGCATTGTTTTTCTTGCATATCAGTCAATAAACTAATCTCTAAAATAAAGGATTGCATTTCAACAATAAACCCCCTCTGTCCTTCCCTAGCGGTGGTCTGTTGTCATTCCTTCTGCATTCTTCTCTGTCCCTCTAGCATGACATGGCCCAAGCCGAGCTGAGAGAAAAACAGGAAGACATGGACCAGCTCATCAGCACAGTGGAGGACCTGCAGAGAGAACTGGAAAAGGTTCCCAACTCTGATGCGAGCTCCATCCAGAGAGACATGGAGACATTAAGAAACCAGTGGCTAGAGGTGAGTGGTACTTCATAACACATGTTGTGCCATGTACTTGTTTTGGTAATGAGGCCCTGACAGCTGAAATCACTGAGTTGTTTTTTAATCAGACAAATACATGATACAGTCACATCCTTGAACTACCTGGTCAGACATGGTGAAATTATACTTAATAATACTGTGTTTTGTAACATTAATGATTTGTTCTCATCCTGACAGCCGAAACGACTATGAAGAGTATGAAGAGATTTTTGGTGTTGTTTATGTGGGAAAAAAAATCAATCATGATTTCCACATTAAAGCTATGCCAAACACTTGCGCTGTTCCTCTTTTAATGATATTTCTGTTTTTCCCTTTTTCCATTTTCTCCTCTTGAGGGATTTAGTTGGCTGCTCAGCTGTCACAAATGAGACAGAAATATAAACAAGTCTAGACATGTTATCTGCCTTTCTCTTTCTCTCTCTGTCCCTCTGTCTCTCTCTCTCTCTCTCTCTCTCTCTCTCTCTCTCTCTCTCTCTCTCTCTCTCTCTCTCTCTCTCTCTCTCTCTCTCTCTCTCTCTCTCTCTCTCTCACACACACACACACACTTCTCATCCCCACATCTGTCAATCCAATTAAGCCTTTTTTCCATCTCCTAGTAAAGCATACCATCCCTTGTTACAGAGAGAGAAAACTAAACTCAAAGAGGGAAATATCCTACCTCTCCTGTTGACTGAGATGTAGCCTGTTCTATATTCAGATAGACTGCTGGTCTCTGTTCCTTTAGGTCTCAGAGAGAATTCAAACCAACATAGAGAGACTGGGCTACTGTGTAGCACTTTGGGAAGACCTCAAGTCTATGGAGCAGGACATTAACCAATGGGCTGCCAACTCCATCGCTGATCTCACTGACAGTGTTACCAATCTCAGTGATAAAGAGCAGACAGAGGCCCATCTTGCCACCTTTCAGGTCAGAGCTGCTGGACAGTCTGCATAAAAGAGTGTATGAATGATGTAATATTCAGAGTGAGTTCATAGTGGGTGCAATTTAATTGAAATGTCCTGCACTTTGGACAGGCTGAGGTTGAGAAGAGGGAGCAGAGACTGGACGCCCTGCAGGAGAGAGTGACTGAGCTGAAGGAGCGAGCCAAACTGCAGGAAACCCCTTTACAAATGCAGGTGAATATGGTGGGGGAGGGAATTTGCTGAAATTATTACAGCAAAAGAATATTTTTCCATTGTCCTTTATGCCAGGGATTTCAAATATTATTACAAACTCAGAATGCTGCGAAAATAAAACCACAAAGACCTACATACATGTACTTAAAAGGTTGTGCATATGTATTATTTGTGTTTCTATAATGTTGTTTCATTTCTTTATTGAACCAGGTCCTGGAGTCAGACCTGAGGAAGAAAATGGCCCATGCGCAGGAGGTGTACAACCAGGCCAAACACACACTGACCTACTTCAGTTTCCAGAAGCAGCGATTGGAGGACCTCATGTCCCAGATGGCCGAGCGGCTGGTGGCAGTTGAGGGTTCCTTATCTGACCTCACTGAAGCTTCTTCTCCTGAAGACATTGGTACAGTTAAGGTATGATACCTTTAATGTCATACAAAAACCCAATAATTCAAGACCTAAAAATATTATACAGTGTATAGAAAAATAATACTTACACAGAAAGTTTCTATCTAGTTCTATATTTCAATTGCTATCCCTGTTGCTTCATATTATTACCAACCATGCACTCTATGAGGACACATAATAATACAATATTAGATCGTGATGCCTTAATTATTTAAATGACTGCCCTCATGAACATAACTAGGCAAGGCAAGTTTATTTGTATAGCACCTTTAAAGCACCCATATTATGCTCATTTTCAGGTTCATAATTGTATTTTAAGGTTGTACCAGAATAGGTTTACATGGTTTAATTTTCAAAAAACACCATATTTTTGTTGTACTGCACAGCTCTCTCTCACTGCTGCAGATCCTCTTTTCGCCTGGTCTCTGTTTTAGCTACAGAGTGAGACCTCTTTTCTTCTTCTGTACTATCTTTGATTGCACTTGCACATGCGCAGTAACTCAGATGTAGATCATGTCAGCTAGCTAGCTCCATAGACAGTAAAAGAAAGTCCGTTTCTCCAACTTTGGTCAGTTACAAGGCAGGATTAGCTGGGAGACTTCTAAATGAGGGCACACATGTAAGTAGTTATTTTGTAGATTATGGTGAACTTGTGTGTGTTGTAGCAGTGCTTTGCTATTGAGAACGAGGTAGCATGCTAGCGTTAGCATTAGCATGCTAATGCTACGAGCTAACGGTTGCGGTCAGCCAGCTCGTTTCGGCTTGTGACGTCACAAGCCATGCCGATTTTGAACAGCTCACTCGAGACTGAAGGCAGGACACATTCAGAAACCGTATCTCACTCAAAACAGCATGGATGGATTTTTTACAAAGTTTGTATGCGTGTGGAAGCACCAGAGACACAAAAGAACACCCCAAATCCCAGAAAAAGTGTTTTTTTCATAATATGGGCACTTTAAAACAACTTTAAAAAGTTAAATTCTAAGCACTCACCTTGGTTATAGTACTCTTCCTATAAAGTCATACTGAAGACAATTTTTGCATTGTGTGTCCATTTGCCCTATTGTAACTTCTGTCCTCATTTGTGACCCTGTTTAGGAGGTCAGCTACATAGCAGCATCCTATAAGCTGGCAGTAATTCTAGCTATAGGACACATCTGCAAGGTGCAGACAGTACTTGTCACTATCTCTAATCTCTCCACCACCCTGTTGTAATAATGAATATACATGAATTTGTATTCTTTTATTTCTCACCACTTTTCATTTACAGGACCTGCAGAGCATCGTGCAGCAACAGAGGGCAGACATGGACTTGGCTAGAGATGCTCTGAGTGCCCTGTGCAGGTCTCATCCCTCTCAGGAGCTGTCATGCCTCTCCTCTGACCTCACCTCCATTGCCAAGCGAACAGAGGCTGTTGCCCAGCGCTGTGCCAAGACCAGAGGCAGCCTGCAGGATGTGCTACAGCTCCACTTCAACGGTAAAACACGTGAATGTGTAGTTTGGATTTTGTGGAGTTAGATTTTAATCTGGATAGTCTCTGTTTGACGGTTAATTAAATTATATCCTAGAGTTCTGTACCTTTGTCAAATATATCAAGTAATTTATGTTACAGTAACAGCCACTATAACTTCTTACCTTATGAGGAGAAGTATACATTTTAATGGCACTTAAATCATCATAATCACCCAATCAAACTGCGCAACTACATGACGCAATGTCATTTGTTCATGTAGTGGTGCAACAGATTTAGTGTTGATTATCCTACATTTTTCCCCAGAGCACACTTTATCCGCCCACTACAACCCACACTCCATTGACACACACTGTCTGGTACACTGGTACGCTCTCATTGCTCAGACACACACCTGTGCCTCGGAGAGTAATGGTGCTCTTGTCACATCTGCTCTCATGGGAGTCATTTTGGGCTTGTTGCCAAGGCAACCCAGCGCTGCACAGCGTGGACACGCCCACACTTCCCATCTGCCTCAACACATCGCCTCTTCTCACTCTCCTCCTTGACTTTTAAATCTTCTCTGCCTTTATTTTACACACATCAGTTTTCCTCAAGTTGTCACCATATATTTATTTTGCTTTAAGCTTACCTGTTTTTTTCTGTTCCTCGAAGCAGAGCTCGTCCGAGACTTCCACTCCTGGCTTACAGATCTGAAGTTGGAGCTGAAAGAATGTTCCAACCAATCAGGAGATGCTGCCATCCTTAAAGCCAAGCTACAAAGGCTAAAGGTACTGTTATATTTCATACTTTTATATTGTATTTCTCATGGTGCAGTTGTCAGGGAATTGTGGTAAATATAAATATTCAGGTCTCTCAGTTTTCAGTAACTTCACTTGTTGATACCTGCATGCTATCACACTTTGACACACCAAAATCATTTTATATTTTAATGATATGGATTAAAGCAAGGAATAATTATATCATGGTACAAATTCAATTCATATATTCCATGCAATCTTCTAGAAAAAGGTCATCATGATGAAATACTGTACGTCATCATTATATGCTTTATTGGACCAAACTGAATCTGGGCTTGTATTTAACAAACATCTCAGAATCACTTTTATTCAGCTTCTTAGGAAGGTATAAAGAGTGTGATAAGTCTAGATCTGAGGCTTGTGGCTCTTTAAATTTGCAGAGATATCTCACTTTTTATCAGTAACGTGTTCCTCCTACATCCACAGGTGTCAGTCGAGCGGACATCAGAGGGTGAGGAGCGTCTCTCTCAGGTTTTTGAGGAAGCCAAGAGGCTCCAGCTCCACCTGCCTAAAGCTGGAGCAGCACAGGTCCAAGAGCATCTCTCCTCCTGTCAGAGACAGTGGAGGAACTACCTGGACAGCTGCTCTCAGAGCCAACGGGACTTGGAAGAGAGTATTGACCTTCTGAAAAAGTAAGTCTTCACTCTTGTTGTGTCATGTGTTTATGCAAAGGAATTTCAATTAAATGGAAATATGCCTCCTCTCTCTCCAGCTTTAATGACTGTGTGGAGAGTATAAGAGATTGGCTGAAGCAGATGGATCTCAGCCTCAAGAGAGAGCCTGTTCTTGGGGCAGAGTGCCAGCAGGGAGCCCCAGACACCACAGAAGAGCTGGAGAGAATGGAAAACCTCCATATGGAACTGCATGCAAGAAGGTGTGTATACAGTATGTGGGTGTGTAAAGCCATATGTTATAGATGCCATAGTGTGGGCTGTTAAATATTCTTAAGAATAACATATTGTCTCTTGCAAGGGACTCCATTGAGCGTCTCTGCCAGGAGGCTCAGTCTCTGTCTGAAGATGGCCGGGGGTCAGGAGGAGAGGTCAGAGTGACAGGCCAGCTCCAGACGGAGCACCAGGCCCTGCTGAAGGCAGCCAGGGAGAAGCTGCGAGGCTGCCAAGAGAGCCAGGCCTTTGGAGAGACCCTCCAAGGGGTTTGGGCCTGGCTGGAGGAGATCCAGGAGAGACTGGGGACAGTAGACAGCACCATGGGGACCAAAGAGCAGTTAGAGCAGAGGCTGGAGACTGTGCAGGTGAAAGGGGGTTTTAGCCAGTAGACTATACATATCTGTAATTTCCATGAAATATTATATACGATGAAATGCATAAAGTTGTTGGAATCTTTAACAATGTACACATTTATATTGTTATTTACCTAATCAATCTACTATAATATACTATTTACTATTTTTGGACATACTTCTATTACATTCTACAGTTGTTCTGGTAAACACAAGAGGGGGCTGTTTGCTTGAGAAAGTATTCATCCAAAATTCTGATGTCTAAATCCGGTTCGCTCTGACCCTGCTCTGTTTGCACAGGACATCCTGCTTTTGAAGGGGGAGGGGGAAGTCAAGCTGAATATGGCGTTGGGTAAGGGGGAGTTGGCCCTGCGCAGCTATGGAGCGCCCGGACAGGAAGTGGTCCGCTCTCAGCTACAGGAAGTGGAGGATGCATGGGCCACGCTGCTTGTGACTGCCATGAGCTGCCACAGGTAGACCGCTCACCTTGTTCTATCACCTGGAATATAATTTGATGGCTTAGTCTCCATGTGTGCAATTAAAGCCATTTGCACACCGTCATTCTAAAGAAGTGGTCCTGCCTTTAACTTAATATTCTCGTAATTTAATTGTACAATCAATTTACAGAACCTGGACAAACTGGACAAACTGCAGAACTGTGAACACATTTTCGTTAAACCATTCTTGACTTTTGCTTTTTTAATGTGCCATTAAAACATTTAGCCCTGGACATTTTAGAAGCCATTTACCTGTGTGTCTCTTGTGAATAGGTTATTTTCATCATGATAGATTGATGTCTCAATGCCATTAATTACCATTAGGTTAAATATATATTGAGAAGTATTTGTCTCATTTTGTAACTCTGATTGATGTATCTATTTATTTAGTGTACTGTGTGTGTGTGTGTGTGTGTGTGTGTGTGTGTGTGTGTGTGTGTGTGTGTGTGTGTTATATTGAGCAATTATGGCCCCTCCTAGAAAAAAAATTATGTCATTAGGGACTAAATGGTGGATGGCAAACAGTGGGTCACACATGGGGTGTGTTTGTGTTTTAAGAGAAAAGTGATAACAGGAGGCGATGGGTAGCAGGTGAAATAGAGGTGTGTGAGAGTGTGCGGATATTGGCGTTATTTGTACATGCAGGGGTAACAGATGGCCAGGAAAATTGTGGGTGTGTATCTGTGCCCGTGTGTATTTGAGCCAGGGGATAAAGGGGCTAAAGGCACTAAGCCAGTATTACAGACAATTTAGATTTTTTGGCCATATCATGGGTATGAAATATATAAACCTGTAAACCTGTAAATGACATTGAAAAGGTACACAGTTTTGTCTTGCATTATATGAACATATTTTATGTGCCATAATGATCTAAGTTTAGAATAACCAGATTACATATAAATCTGTATAATGTTCTTGTTGGATTACTCATAAAAGGAAATGTTATTATTACTTTTTGCTTACACTTTACACATTAGTATACATGTGCATACTGTATGCTTGATATCACTTACAGACCAAAGTATTCAAATTAGAAAAAGCTCCTTTAGTGTTTTACAGTTTCAAATTGACGATTTGTATTTTTTTATCAGGTTTAAAAAACCCTGCCTACATGTTGGATACTCTACATATTTATTCAGTTTTCTCTATTTATCCAAAATGTATAATTCCCATATGGCCAGTCATAAACTAACACAGAGATCTACTGTCTTCCTACTAGTCGACTAGAGTGGACCGTGTCACAGTGGGGAGGATACCTGGAGAGTGCTGCCCAGCTGCGGTGCTGGATGGAGGCTGTAGAGAGGGAAGTGTGTGCCCCTCTCACCCCCCAGCCAGGGCCCAGAGAAAAGGCCTCCCAGCTAGAGAGACTCAGAGCCCTGCTGGCTGATCTTGAAGACCACCAGGTGGCGCTGTCCAGTCTGGAAGAAAAAGCCAGAGAACTGTTCAAGAAGACTGGTGATGCCAGCTTTAATCATTGTGCTCGCACCCAGCTGCAGGTGCAGTTTGATGACCTCACAGCCTTGGTGGAGGTACAACTTTATCTTTCAGTATATTCAGTGAAAAACCTTGAAACTCCTGAGCTTACCAAACTATTTCATTAATATTATGAACTTTTTATGTGTTATGTGTTTTTATTTAAGGGTCATTGTTGACTGTTTTGTCCATTGTCTTTGTCTGTAGGAGAGAGTACGTCTAGCGCAGGCCGTGGTGTTGGAACACCAAGAATACCTGGAGGCTGTTAGGGAGCTCACTGATTGGCTAATGACTGCTGGAGAGGAGCTACATCATTGGTCTGATACATCAGGAGACTCTGCCTCAATCAAAAAGAAACTGTCAGAAGTGAGGGTAAGGCAGGGTGTCAACATACAAAGAAATCTCCTTGTTGGTGCCGGCTGACACTCCTTTTGTTTTCTTTGTATGCACTTTTGTCAAGAAACAAATTCCAAATGTGACAAATCCAATAGTGTACCACATCTGACAGGTGACAAGCCTATTGTGCTGTAGAGGTCTGCTGTTTTTTTAATTAATTTGATATTATTGTCAAAGCAAAGCAAATTGTTTTATTTGAACTTAATCTATTTAAAATCAAATGTGCATCTCCATGTTAACATAGTTTGGACCATTTGAGACAACAGTCTCTTCACAAGGTCTATTTAGCAGCTTTTCTGGAGTTTTCAATATTTCACATAATCTTTACCAGCAATTCAATTCAATTCAATTTTATTTATAGTGTCAAATCATATCAGGAATTATCTCAGGACACTTTACAGATAGAGTCGGTCTAGACCACACTCTATAATTTACAAGGACCCAACAATTCCAGTGATTCCCCCAAGAGCATGCATGAATGCATAAGTGCGACAGTGGCAAGGAAAAACTCCCTTTTAGGAAGAAACCTCGGACAGACCCAGACTCTTGGTAGGCGGTGTCTGACGGTGCCGGTTGGGGGTATGATGAACAATGGCAATAATAGTCACAATAAAGATATTGTAATAGTTATAATAGTTCATGGTGTCGTAGAGCACAGCAGGGCGTAACAGGGCGTGGCAGGGCGTTGGCCGGACATAGCAAGTCGAAGCCGGGCATTGCAGTGCGTAGCAGGGTGTAATAGGGCACAGCAGGGCGTAGGGCAGGACCACGGCGACAGCTGCCACCATGATGTAGGTGCCATCATGATCCAAGATGATGATGCTGGGCGGAAAAAGAACATAAGGACTCCGGGGAATAAGCTCCCCGGAGCTTTGTTCATTTGGAGTTTGGAGATGGAGTTTGTCCAGTTGTCATGGAATTTTTGTGAGCACTTCAAGGACTGAGATTCTGCTGAACTTTAAAGTTAATTTATGATTGATTCCTAATGTATTCTACTTTGGACCATGTGTGTAAAATGTTGTGATAATTGTAACATTTTTAAGCAGTCACTAATTACATGTGCATTGAAATAGTATTACCTCTATACGCATCAGTATTCCACACCTTAAGTGTACATGAGAATAATAATCCAACCCAGTGTCAGGGTCCTCTGTTTCTCTGAATCAACTCTGCTGTCAGTTTAAGTTATAGGCATGCCTCAAGGACATGTTTTGTGTTGGTGAAACTACATCCAGTTTATATGTTGCTAAGGTAACTGATTGGTGAATTATCTGAACCCATCTAATCTTAATGGATTCCTGCTATGAAGAAGGGCAAACTATGTGGGGAATTGGAATTGGTTCTCAGTTTGTTCCCATATCACAGCCAAATATCTCAATCTCTTCTGGCACATTTTACTGCCACTAAGTTGGTCTATTACCGTTTAAAAAAGGCAAAAGGCGGAGCAGTGCAATTAATGCCTAAGCTTTTCCCTGTTCAATAATTCTGCAATTACAGAGGAGAGAAATATGAGGAGATATTGATTTCCATTTAAATTTCACACATGGGCCCTAATTATCACATTATAAATGTGTGTTTGTAGACCCATGGTGTGAAGCATTTCAGTAGAAGAGGAAATCTAATTTGTTGTATACACAAGCTAGTTGCACCATTTTCCATTCCCATTTATGATCTCAAGGTTAATGTTCATATCCTTATACTCACAAAAAATGATTAGCTGCCGTTTTCTTTTTCTTTTTCTTTCCCTCCATCAGCTCAATGCTATCACATCAACTCAAGTGTTTGCTTTTCACACCCTCTGCCTTTCAAGTCCTACCTTTCCCACACAGAATGAGAGATGGAGGCTGAGAGTGATGGAGGCGAAGGATGAAATTAGTAATAGTGAGAGAATACTGAGATCGCAAAATAGAGCACATCATAACTAATGCTTCAAAGATAGAATGAAAGAGATTAAGACAGAAAGTGATGGAGCAGTAGCCTGATGAAGTCTATGTAGGCAGCTTTAAATAGAATCAAAGTTTGCCGTTTCCGTAGCCACAGTTTCCGTAGCAATTTTGTCTCCTATTTACCCCCCTATCTCTTCAGGAACGCGTGGAGTGTCGGCTACTAGAGGGCCGAGAGCGCCTCAGCAGGGTGCGTCGGAGCGCAGCGTC
The DNA here is from genome assembly GCF_031162955.1 of Sander vitreus. Lineage (NCBI taxonomy): Eukaryota > Metazoa > Chordata > Actinopteri > Perciformes > Percidae > Sander > Sander vitreus. The sequence goes on from NC_135872.1 coordinate 12,447,665, forward strand.
GACAGCGGAGCACACGGCAGCGGGTGGTTGCGAGGCCATGGACCGACAGCTGGGGGCGCTGTCCCAGGCTTTGGAGCAATGGGAGGGGGCTGCCCTGAGGGCCAGGGACGGCCTGGAGGGGGCCCTGGCCGCTGCTGCAGCTTCAGAAGAGGAATATGACCGTCTGACTGCCCGGCTGGAGGACGAGTTGAAAGAGCTGGATGGACGGCTAAGGGGGTGGAGCCAGGAGCTGATTAAAGCTGAAAGGCGGAGCAACAGTGAGGAAGCAGTGGAGGGATGGCAGCTGGCTAAGGTATAGTAGCATCAGATTTAAATAAATAGCAGCTTAACGTCTAAATTATTGACTGTTCATCTGATCACAATAGTTTATTCAAAAAAAAAAAAAACTCTTCTGTTCGACTGAGATTTGGGTTGGCGAACTGTGATGTGTAAAAAGTGGCTACTGTGCAGCACCATACTATGTTAATTTTAGAGAAGGTGATTAGCATTGTTTAACGGAAAGTACACACACACACACACACACACACACACACACACACCCTGTGCAAACATACATCCTCTGCATTCAGCTATGCTTTCTCTGTTGGTAATTATCCATTCTATTTGTAAATCCTAAAAACAGATTAGTTTGTAAATCAGCTTTACTGGGATGACAAATGAGTGACAGCTACAATCCCTTGTTTTCTTCTCATTCTGTCTTCTGTCCCCTCTACCCCTCCCCCTTTTGTTAATTTTTGCCATTATTTTCCACTATCTCTCCCTCCCAAACATTTTCCCTTTCAATTTCTTGCCCTTTCTGTAGTTTGACTTGTTTGAACTGAAGTGTACAGTGATTTCTTTCCAGACTGCAGGGATTGTTTCTTAGATGCTCTTGCTCTTCATCTCCCATGATGCTCTCTTAGCATCTGGTATCCAAAAAAGTCATCGTCCTTCCAGTGCTCCGACACATACTCTGGGACAAAATAAATTATCTATTTTTACAGAGATGTTTTACAGAGAAGTAAAACATGCTGTACTGAGATTCTACCTGAGACGGGTGCCTTTTTGAACCATGAGACCACCTTCATGGCCTCTAAGCTTTCAAAGTGCTCAGTTATCTTTCTGACCTTTCAGTTTGAGCTCTGCCAATCTGGATAAAGTAAAAAAAAGTATTTCACTTTTGTTTATTGCACTAGTTATTTGTGTTAGATTGTTCAGCATTGGCTTTTAGAATAATGGTAGGTTGGAGCACTTATGTTGCTCCTGATGTTTATCTAAATTCAAAGGCTTTTGAAAATTAGAAACTATTTTTCGCAAGAATATGTGCGTGCGTGCGTGCATGCGTGTGTGCATGCGTGCATGGCAGAATTTGGCCTACTATAGCGAAAACTACAACAGAGGCAGTTTTGAGTACTTTGCCAGGTGATAATATGTCTGCAGCCAGATAGCAAATTCACGTAGCGTCACCAAGATGCAGATACAAAACTTTACAGGTTTGTAGTTGATTTAAGTCAAAGCCAAGTTCAAAGATGGGTATGGTCCGAGTAAGGGTGCTGGCCCCATTTGGCATAGCGGCTGGTGTGATTCCGTCACAAGACTATTGTGAGCATTATAAATGGAGAACAATGCTTAAAAACATCAAAATCACAAAAATTGCACTTATCGTCCCTTCATCTCTGCAGTCAAAGAGCTTCCAGAAAATGTTTCACCAATTCCTCACTTACAGGGAAGTTGGAGGGCAGCTTTGAGCAATGTTGGATCATAAAGGGGTTGGCTCCACTAACCTCCACATGATGTTTACAGTGTGACAGTTACTCTGTATTGTCAAGGCAATGCCAGCATGTAAACCATCATACTCCTCCTCTGGTGTCTTCAGCCATGCCTTTCTCTGGTTTTGCTCAATTTGGGGCTGTCAAAGAACAGAGGAGGAGTCTTCCCCCTCCTCCGCTTCTCTCTCTCCTCCTCCAGCCTGTTTCCTGTGTCCAGCCTTGTTTTCATTGCACGCTTGTTTGTGTGCATTTGAACCAATCCTGCATCTGTGAGGGCTGACAGCTGAATTCCACCGGGAGAGAGCGCGAGAGAGGGAGAACGAGAAAAATGTGTGCGAGGGAATACGTGCAATGAGTGGGAGGAGGGAGAGAGAAAGACGAGAGAGGAGGGAAGAGAAAGTATTAGAACGATAGGAGGAGGGAAGGAGAACAGGGAGAAGAGACCAACGGGTCCAGGAGAACAGGGAGGGAGGGTTGTTTATTGGTCATACGTCAGAAAGAGAACGAGCGAGTCAGAGACAGAGAGAGAGAGAGCTTGTACATATTTCATGGGACAGGATTTTATGACTGTGAGGCACGCTGAGGAGAGCGGGAGAACGTTATCTGCAGCTCCTTCCTGCAACACTCCGCGAAGAACAGAAATGCTATTGTACAGGCAGCACTGTGAGTATGTGTGTGTGTGTGTGTGTGTGTGTGTGTGTGTGTGTGTGTGTGTGAGAATGTGAGAACAGCTAAAAAGACGAAGCCAGGGTGTGAATAGGAATGCGAGCACACTTATTGAAGGGTGTCATGCAGATCCGTTGGGTGCTTGTCTCTCCTTGACACACACACACACACACACACACACACACACTGAGCCAGCTGGTGTCTGTTTTGTGTTGTTTAGGATATACTGGAGGGCTTGCAGAGCGCCGAGCCGATGGCAGAGAAGTTGAAAGGCCAACTGAATGACCTGGTGCGATACTCCAGAGACCTCGGCTCACAATCAGACCGGGTCACCGCGCTTATCAAACAGCACAACAGGTGAGAGGAGTCTTTCTGCTTAAGTAAACAGTGAGTAGTGGGAAATACTTTGGTGTTTGTTTTCTTTATTTGGATTTGAAATGAAACTGAGATTTGTTGGCTAAGGCTGGTAACTTCATATTGTGATCTATGGACCTTTAGCAGATTCATATCATCATATGATCTTACCATGTTTTTATTGAATAATTCAGGTCAAGCTTTAATTAAAACCGCTTGATCTGAACAAAATTAGTTAATACATGTTTTTATTTTATTTTTCCACAAAGTTTGGACACGCTTTCTCATTCACTTGAATGGGAAAGTGTGTCCAAACTTTTGACTGGTACTGTATATATATTCTCATGCAATGCATAACAGTAAAACATTGCTGCTTTGTATAGTTTGTTTGAATGTTAGTTAGCTTATTTATATGGTTTTGGCATATATTTGCCTTATCCTAATATCTCGGAATATATCTTTAATAACATTGTGGTGAAGATTTCAACCATTTTTCATTCTGAGTGTGATTTGAGGGGAATCAGATACATTTGGATGTTTTTGTTCCCATGCTGATACATTGCATGCCTTGGTCTATTTACTGAGCTTTAATTGCCTGCTTTTAACCCCACAAGTGAGCCTGTGTTCATTAAGCGCTCGTTTGTGAACACACCATGCAATAATACCTATTCAAAAGAACAGTATTGCATCCAAAAGAACATGCATGCATACAATCATACATACTCAACACATGAATACACAAGTATGAATGTCTATAGTAGCTCAAATTATCTACTTAATTTCAATGGACGTCATATTAACTTTTTGAGATAATGCAGGGTAGTGTGACAAAGTATTGGCAGACAACCTGAGTGAAGTCAACTTGTTGGAGATGTTATGGTGGGTAATTGGCTTTGGCTGCTGATTGGCAAAAACAGCACCCTTCCTCATATCATTCAGTGGGCTTTTTAGACTGTAATAGACTTGGCCTGTGTGCTCTTTGCACCTGTCCTGCATTAAGCACTGCGGAAAGAGGAGCAAGGAGAGAGAGAGTGAAAAAAAGAGTCAGAGGAGAGGAGAAAGAGGAGGAAAAGGCAGTTACTCCCTGTCCTCTTCAAAGCACATGCCAGATTGTCTGTCACAGCAGAAAAAAAGTGCTTCTTCCGCTCCCATGCCATCCCCTTTTCATGCTCTCATCGCATCATTAAAACTCAGGGGTGTGTGTGTGTGTGTGTGTGTGTGTGTGTGTGTGTGTGTGTGTGTGTGTGTGTGTGTATGCGTGCGTTAAAACGTGTGTGCGATAGAAGGTTGTGTGTGCTTTTGGACATGTTAAACAGCTGCGCACCTTGTTTCCCTGCCGTAATCCTTTCCATCACTTCTTCCCGTCTCCCCCCTTTAACCTTCACCTACTCCCCAATATGTATGAAACCCAATGACTCTTTCCCTTTGTTGTCCTACATCTTCCTCATTTGTGTTTTATGCACATTATGCTTTTGCATACTATTAACTGTAAATATTGTTTGTGCAATGTAAGGTATCTTTTTTGCCTGGTCTATAAAGAAAAGTAATTTTACTGGTTGTGTCATGTGAAATCACATAAATTACCTAACATTACAAGGGCCAGTATCCCTAGAAATTACCTCCATATTGTACAGTTCTTTCGGTGCCAATGCAATAGCGAGGCGAAAGTGTGGATGTCAAGGAGGTGGATGGGAGACAAGAATTGGTGTCTCATCTTAGACCAGCATTTAATGTTTGCAAATCTTTCCCTACATACTATAGTCGCCATGTGCAGATATTGTAGAAAGTGAAAAGAATAAAAACACTCGCATTGGACATATAACATTTTTACCATTGAACTTAATTCCGGATTTGGTACAATAGTCTAATATCAACGTTCTTGTCTGCCAATAGGGCTGCATTACTCTTGACCTGTAAAATGTCACTTGCAGTATTGCGGTTCATGGTTTTACTTCCTTTCTGTCTTTATTTATTCCTTCTGCCAGAAATCTTAGCTGTCACTTAAAGAGGAACTTCAACATTTACATTTTCAGTTTTATTCAACAATCTGTTGAAATCCTTTTTAAACTGGATACTAAATGTTGTTCACTTTGCTTTAAATACCTATTATTATCAGTCTGTATTGTTGATGTGCTTCGTGGTTCCAGCTAAAGATTCTGAAGGATATGTGAACAACAGAAATAATTTTAAGCATGTGATAGTCCCCCCTTTATAATAGGTATAATAATAAGTATCAATTAATTAATTAATTTCCCCTTCATTCATCTCCCTCATATACTGTACCCCTGTCATATCCTATCCATCTCACCCTTTTTCTTACAGCATCAACCTGTCAGCCCTCGTTCTCTCCATCTTGTCACCCCTGTGAACTCTTGCCCCACTCATATGTTGCCTCTCAACCCCCTCCTACGCAGTACCCCTTTACCACCATCCCCCACTCTCCCTCTTTGCCCCAACGCTTATTCCTTCCACTTCACCCACTTTGCCATTTCTCCACCTGCCCGTTTCTCACTCCTGCTCATCTCTTAGGCTTCCCTCTCTCTTTCTCCTTCTCTATAATTTGAGGACAGCATGTACAGTATCTGAGCATCTGCACATGTATCCTCTTTGTTTGGATGAGCACATGGGCAGTAGACAGCAAACACTTCCTCTAGTTGTAACTCCTTTCTTTTTTTGTTCATTTTTCAAGATGGATTTCAACCTGTAAACAACATGTTCAATCAGTCCTCTCTCTTGTCCCCCAGTCTGAGTCTTCGTGCATCCAGGGAGTGTCAAAATAAGGAGCGCTTGTTGGAACAGAGATTCCGTGCAGCATTGAGAGACTTCCAGCAATGGTTGGTCAACGCCAAAATCAGCACGGCCAAATGCTTTGATGTGCCACAGAGTGTCGCCGAGGCCTCCGCCGCTTTGGAGAGGATTCAAGTAAGAGATATCTTTTTCTCCGCTCTTATTTAGAGTGGACATTTGTTGAATTCTTACTGTGTTCTTAAAACATAAAATTGTGGTCATGTGACACCGTGGTGTTTTTGCACTGCACATTGCAGATATCACTTGGAAATTAGCCTGTTCAGATATTACTGCTTTTACCCAGTTTTGATTCTCTTTATTGCTGCTGGAAATATAAAGTGTATCACCTCCTGTGCACCAGAGAAGTTTCCCCAGGACAGGCCTACCAGACACAGAACAGCAAATATACAGATTGAATCACATTTTGTTTTGTTATTCAGGGGCACAAAGTAGAAGAATTGATATTTATTTAAATGTCACTGAATATTACTTCCGATCCAGCCTTTTGAGAAAGACCTACATTTGTAATAACTTGCTTTGGTTGCAAGATATGTAATAATATTTATTCATGTCTGACTGCCATCCAGAACAGTCATATTCTTACACTATATCATTAACTAGCTCCAGGGAGACAGTGATGATTTCAGAGCATGTAGCTGTTGATAGTGGAGTTAGGGATGGTTAGTTTATTCACGTACATAAACCAGAATTATTCAGCCTGTTGAGGGAATGAAATCAACATCTTCTTGTCATAAACCAACTGTGGGCTGTCACTGCTACTTGAGAAGCTCAAATCCTCATATGCTTGGGTACTCTAAAACCACTGTTACAAATACAACAAACTAGTGCTAGCTTTTAATTTCTGTGCATGGATTGAGCAGGCTAAGCAAAGATTGCTACCACAACGAAAATTGCTGAATATGAAATTATGTAATAGTTAAAGAATCAATCCACTTTCATTGGGAGATGGCTCAAGGGGATGTCTGTATTGACATACCCACTGTTGAGTGTCCTCTGGTGGGCTTGTTGGAGTAGCGGGACCTGCTGTAGGCTGCATAAGCTGAAAGTTGGCACATAGCCAAGAGGGATAAGAGAAAGCTCCACAGAAGAGTCTCTGTGCCATTCTCTTTAAAATATCTGTCTCTTTTTCTGAGAAGTCTCATGTCTTTCTCTGAGAAGCTGGCAGGTGAACAGTCTGGCAGCTTCTTTAGAGCACCCCAGGGCCCTGGCCAAGAGTCAGGTGTCAATTAAGGTAGTCCCCACATCCTTGCACCAGACGCTTAATTACCTCTCAGACACCTGACCATGTCCACTACAGGAATTATCATTATTGCTTTGACCTGAGCTTAAATAGTAAAACGATAGTTCTGCACTTATAAAGTGCAGAACTTGATTTTACTTCAACATTTTTATTCAGTGCGGGTAGTACATGTAACACTTAAGTCATTTAACAGTCAAATGAAGAGGCATTTCTGAGTGTCAAAAGAACATAAGGTTACTTGAAGAGATCATTTTCCAAAAGCATGTCAAAGAAGGGAAGTCCTGTGCAGGGGTCTTTGTGTGTGCTCCTTCAGAAGTTTCTAGTGTAGCCTTGAGGATGAGAGGGAATGTCATAGAGTATACGACAGTGAAAGGGGAGAGGAATACAGAGGCAGACCATCTTTTATTTATTATTGACTTGGTGAGGAATGTGGAACAATGTTTCCACATGGCTGACCTCTAGGAGGGCCAGCGTGGGAGGGGCAGGGGCATCCATTGTGTCACGCTTAATTGGTGGTATATAGTTACATTAGCAGGAGGAGAATTAAAGTAAGTGTGAGAAAAAAACTGAATAAACAGAGAAGAGAGAGAAAATAAAGAGACACAGAGATGAAGAAAGACACAGACTTACTATGCTTGTGTGTGGCTGTACTGTATCGTGTGTGTGTGTGTGTGTGTGTGTGTGTGTGTGTGTGTGTGTGTGTGTGTGTGGAGGCTGAAGCTGTAGTGTGTGTAAGTGATGTGCTGACTGCACAGATGGTGGAGTGGTCCCTGCTGTGCTACTGTCATCGACTCAGCTCCGGGGGTGTGTATATGTGTGTGTGGGTGTGTGTGTGTACATTTTCTGTGGGTGGGTACAGAGGAGCTATGTAAAAACCAACACATTTCAGGCTCACTGTACTGTCCTTATCTGTGATTGCCTGTCAGGGTAAAGCCCCTCCTTCGGCCCAGTGCCCACACATGGAATTAGTAATTGCTCGGTCTAATTACTGCTTTTGACAGTGTAAAGTGAGATCCTGGGACACTGAAAAAAAACAGTTGGCCTTGTAGAGAATGGCCATATTGATTTCAGTTACCTATCAGCCATTGCATCAGAAGTAAAAGATACAAAAGAAATTGTGGATTGTCATTTAGTCCATTTCATTTTTTTCCTTCTTTCATTTTCACAACCTCCTTCCTTTGTGTGTGTGTTTGTGTTAAATAGTCACAGTTCCTTTGTCTTTGTCTGTGTATCCCCACAGGAGTTCTTGAGTGACAGGGAGCATGGCCAGGCCAGGCTGAGTACAGTAGGAGCCAGTGGGGAGCTGCTGATGGCTGTGGTATCCAAAGACAGAGTGGAGGGAATCAAGGCCAAGGTGGCAAACGCCAGAGAAGACTGGAAGAGCCTGATGAATAACCTGCAGATGAGGGAGGATGCACTCAAGGTTGGTTCAAATTCATTTTTGTTTGGATGCTGCTTTTCTGGCTCTGAAAAAACTAACTGAGTTGTATCAGCTTGTGCAAAATCAGTTTATATCAGAACTTATCTAGTTGTATTTTAAAGTTATGTGTCACATTTCCAGAACCTGCAGTCCCAGATGACAGAGTTTGAGGCCAGTGCTGAGCCTCTGCAGGACTGGCTGAACAGCACAGAGGTCAGAGTTCAGGAGAGCAGTGCTCGGCTATATGACCTTCCAGCCAAGAAACAGGAGCTCAGCAAATTACAGGTACTGTGGAGGCCAAACGGATGCTGCTCACACAGTTACACCACCCTACCCCGACTGGGGTTCTTTAACCAGCCGATTTTTGATTCCTCACATTATTCATTAACAGCTCTCTTAAAATTACGTTACTTCTTTAATTATTGTGGTTATTCATGGGTCTGTTTCCTAGTATTAACAGAGTTTTATAGCTACTGCTTAAGCAATCTGTTTCCATAATGTAATCCATTTTCTGTTTAATTGTAATATTTCATACTGAGAGTGTGCCTTTTACAGTTCTCTTCTCAGTTGCTATCACTGACACTCTCTCATTTCCTCTCTTCACTTAAGTAAACCCTGTTATTATACCATAAATTGAATATTAAGTCGATATTCCAAGGATACTAAATAGTTGTAGCTCTCTAGCAGATATGCATCCCTAAAGTACAATCCCAAATCAGCTGGGAAAAGAGAAGGACCTAATTACATTTGTCGAGCACCACTGGATCAAAATAGAGCCGCGTCTTGACACAATAGTCAGAGGAAAAGTCCAGAAATCTAATTAATTCTCTTTCTGTCGCAGCTAAAGCGCTGCGTGGCTAAAAGGCCCTTTTCAGGATGTGATAACAGCCTCTGCCATGTCTGACAGAGACAAAAAAGGAAGAGAGGCACGGAGCGTTAAAAAGATAAAACTGACAATAGAGAAAAAATATATCAAGCCCATCTCAAAGCTCTGCCGTTATCGTTGTTGCTATTTTTGTATTTACTCTGTCGGCCACTGTGCCACTTCTCCTCATTGCCTTTTGTCTGGCCCTGCCAGCAATTCAATTTCTTCCCCCAGCACCTGAAGTACAATACAAAACATGCAGGCTTCAATGTATGGAGCTGTGTTGGCAAACCCCCCCCCACCCCCTTGCAGTATTTTATCAGGCATGTCTCCTATCACTGCTCTGAGCTGTGGTGTCCAACCCGAATAACCGCATTTCTATTTAAAAATGAACATCAAGAGAAATGCTGCTGATGCTGCTTTTTTATGACGATCTTTCCCCCTGTCTTTATCCATGTATTTTGATGTGCTGTCTGTTCTTGTGACATGTTAACCCAACCTTGTGTCCCTCTTTTGTGCCTCTCACATCTCCCTTCTCTGTCATTGCTTTCATCTTTTTGTGGTTTCATTTTCCCCTTGACTCAAAATGTTGTTGTGCTTACACACAACCATCCTCTCCAATGTGCTCCATTTCTTTTCTCTCCCAACTGCGCTTACCCACATCCTACTGCTTTTTCATCTTATTTCTCCATTTTCCATCTCCTCATCCTGCTTCATACTGGCCCAGTGTGTACTAGAGGAGATGGCCAGTCGGGAGGCAGAGCTGGGCAGGCTCAGGGAAAGAGCTCATTGTCTCTGGGAGGGACAAGCTGCCGGCAAGGGCTTCGTCCACCGTGTATCCCAGCTGTCAGCACAGTACCTAGCCCTCAGCAACTTAACCAAGGTAACACCCTGTCCCTCTCCTATCTTGTCCCTTTCCTGAATCTGTGCTTCTGTCTAAGAAATGTTGCAGCATGCTGAAATGTGCCTTGCTTAATTAATGTACTGTGTGAGCTAAAACCCATGGAGCCTTCTGTCCAGCCACTTACTGTTGTTATCTGTTATTTGCTGTGTCATGCATTATTCCGCAGTCGCACATCAGTCACAGTTGCTGTAATCAGCTTGCCTTGGGTAAAATATTGTGCCCAAGAAAGTCTCAGTATGCACAGTTATTTACCTGAACACAATATTCTATCCTTCACCTCCAAAAGGTCCTCGCGGCTGCAGCCTCATCAACATAAAAAAGGCAGAGGCTGTGGGGCTTACCTTTTATCCACTGAAGCACTTCTAAAATGCCAGAGCTGAAATGTGTCAGTGCTTAAGAATCTGACCTTTTTTGAAGCTCTCATTAGATTGGTCACACTCTTATGATTAATTTGATACAGCAGAACAAAACAAAACATTACACTGACTGTAAAGCACCATTCTTTTACCTCAGGACAATGAGAGTGCCCCAACAATGATGAATGAGATGTATTTACTTTTCCGGCTAGCTAGTGGAGTGCTATTTTTAGGTCCTCTTCCCTGCCAGACATGGAAACAGGAATGAAATCATTTAAAATTGCCACTTGTAGATTGTTATTGTCGCTCTGCTGGTTGGAAAGTCTGTGGATATGTCTGTGAGGACAAAAAGAATGCAAACAGAAATATATAAAGACACTGTTGAACCAATTGTGTTCTTAGTTTTCAACACAGTGCTAATCTGATTCTCAGTACCATTGTAAGACATGTGATTACAGTGCTCTGCTCTGATCTCTAAAGGACAAGGCTTCCAGGATTGAACGTATTGTAGGAGAGCACAGCCTCTTCTCTCAGGGCCTGAAAGAGCTCCAGGATTGGGTGTGTGAAGCCCAGAGGGTCCTCAACACCTGCATCTCCACCACTTCTGACAAGAGCGTGTTAGAAGACCGGATGTTACAGCTGGAAGTAAGGAGGGACAAGATGGGTGTGGGATCCCTTAAAGGAATACACCACAATTTTCAGAGATTGGATTATTGGTTAATTTTAGATTCAAAAACTTCAGTGATTCATGTGAACATTTTCATTGATTAAAGTGAGAAAATCTCACTTTTAGCAGCTTAACTTAAAAGGTAAATAGCCAAGTCTGGCAGTTTTGTGTCCAATTTTACCCCTATATCAAGCAATCCTACTTTATTTATATAGCACTTTTCATACATAAAAATGTAGCACAGAGTGCTTCATACAATCCCCTTTCTAATCTAATCTTCCTTTAGTAGTGTGGAAACCAAAATTAAGATATTTATTTTAGACTTCAGAGTTATTTTCTGTCTGTTCGTTCACCTCTGTCTGTAGGCCTTACTGGCTGCTCGTCAGGAGAGGGAGATCCAGCTAAAAATGCTTCTGACGAGGGGAGAAGCAGTCCAGAGGAACACTTCGGCTGAGGGGGTCCCAGTGATTCGCAAACAGATCCAGGACCTCAAAGACTCATGGGACTATTTGCTTTCTGCCTCTATTCAGTGTAAAAGGTTGTGATCATAAACAAATGAATCTGTCAGTCAGTTGATAAATGGGACTGGGAGCTGTCTAGTTTCACTTGATTGATTTCAGTTGGTTAAAAGGTTACTGGTGCAATTAGATCTAAATGCATGTGTACGTTGTCTGTGTGTGTTTTTGTGTTATGTTCCGTGTGTTAACATTATTATGTTGCTATAACAGCCAGCTGGAGGGCGCTTTGTCGCAATGGACCAGCTACCAGGAGGACGTGGGTCAGTTTGTGCTGTGGATGGACCGTGTTGAGGAGACACTTTGCTGCTCAGCCAGACAGTACTCTGAGATGAGAGACAAGACCGCCAACCTGGGAAAGACCAAGGTATCACAGATCGCTAATCATGGCTAGCCTTAAAAAGCCAGACTATATTTTGTAAACTTGTTTTTTGCATTGAGATTAAACCCTACAAAACATCCACTACATCTACAACTATATGGCCTGTTTTTTTCTATTGCTAAAAGAATGGTAACACTTTTTCTTTTTCCTCCACAATGTAAAAATTACTTTTTTCAGTGAATGTTCTACTCTAAACTCATGCAGTTAAACACATTCATACCCCAGAGCCTCCTGGTGGATTTAGATGTACTACACTGTGTGTGTGTATGTGTTCTTATTTTATTCCAGCTTCTCTATGAAGAAGTACTGAGTCACAGCAGTCCTCTGGAGACCATTGCCACAAAGGGGTCCAATATGGTTGAACATTACACTACCCAGCAGGAGGTGCAGCAGCTGCAGTGTAGATACAACACCCTCAAAGAAAAGGCCAAGGTACTTAGGGTACACACAAAATATGGTTTAATGTTTTCTTCTGCATGCGTTTGAATAATAAATGACTTTTGAGAATATTTCTCTGAACACCCACTTTATGTTGTTTCATAAATCACTATTTTATTCTAATTATTATATTATATTATATATATATATTATATTATATTATCTATAATTATTATTCTATTGGACAGTATGACTTGTATGTTGAGCATTTTAGTAACTTCTCTAATAATCATTTTGAATTCATTACAAACATGTTTCACTTTCTTGTTTACAAATTTAAAGACAAATTATTTATAGCTTCAGAGTACATCACATACATTTTTGCTTACTGCTCAGATATATATATATATATATATATATATATATATATATATATATATATATATATATATATATATGTGTGTGTGTGTGTGTCCAAACTGTTGTTTTGCAGAATGCAGTCAGTAAGGCCAAAGGGCTGGTGCTGGTCCATCAGGAATATCAAAGGGGGTTACATGTATTTGAGGACTGGCTGGAGCAGGAACAGGCCACTCTGGCCTCGTTGTCCCATCCAGAGGGAAGTGTGGATACACTAGAGAATACACTGCAACAGCTACAGGTATTAATACTGTGGAGTTTTGTGCATAATATAATTGTCATGAACAGGGAGTGTACAAATGTAAGGGAAAGCTTCCTTGTATCAGTGTGCACACAAGGCATTAGACACCCTGGACTTTTGGTAACTAAACCACTATGAACTCTTCAATCACACTGTTTCTTTGTTCTTCCATTTTTTTTTCCCTTATAGCTCCTACAGGAGCACTGCTCAAATGGCCAGTCTTTGCTTTCCTCTGTACTGACCAGCAGAGAGAGAGTAATCCCCTGGGGTATACCTCAGATCGAGGACCGAGCACTGGACACTGCTCAGCAGGAGTGGGGGGTCTACCAGGGCCGCCTGGAGGAGACACAGACTCAGCTGAGCTCCACACTGACCAGACTGAAGCAGATGGGCCAAAGGTTCCTGAGCCTGGCCCATTGGCTGGAGGAGATGGAGAAGGTCGCAAACATCAGACGTCATCGGCGGTCAGACAGAGGCACCAAGGAGACTCAGCTGAAGAAACTCAAGGTCAGGGAGAACAGGGAAAGAGCTTTCAAATTTAATAAGCTATGTGCTCTTTTTTTGTGCAAGTGATAATGGTTGAAATCTCAAAAGGAAGACAGCACACTATATTAATAGCAGCAATGCACTGTTACTGTATTTGAAACACACATTTTAATGCTAATTCTGAAGTATTATTTCTTTCCTGATTAATATTATTTTCTCCTGAAATATTTTCTGCACACCTTTTTCTCTTTCACTGGTATGCACTTACAGTAACACATAACTTTAGTCAGCAATAACGCCTGGTTTTACTGTAGACCACACATTTACTTTAATTTAATATTTTGGACAACAAGAGGAATACTGTAACAAGCAGCTCACCTTTATTCAATACTAATTTTAGGCCCTAAGTAGCTGCTAATTTACTTACTCAAAACACAGCCACAACAATATCCAAGCATAGTTATGCGGCATCCCAGGGTCTTGCACTTTAATGCATCACTTTTCCTACTTATGCATACACCTCACACAACATGCGTTTGAAAGAAAATAGCAGGGGACAGAATATATCCCTACAGGGTCACCTATCTTTGGAGCACGCTTCCTGCCAGTGTCAGGATGTCAGACAGTCTCAGTAATTTTTCTTCCCTGCATTTAGAAGTTTTCATTTTACCCCTGTTTGCCCTTTTATTTCATAACAAAAACATCATTTACAATTAAATCATGAATATTTTTGACTGGATTTCACTAGCATGATGCTAATTATACATTTTCTATGCCCCTTTTGAACAGGGGTGTCTTGAGGCAGTGATTGCACGGCAGGGAGAAGTTGATGGCCTCTCCTCTCTGGCCCAGCAGGTTCTGGAGGAAACCTACATCAGTAGTCGTGTCAGCAGTACTGCCACCCAGCTCACTGCCCGCTACCATTCCCTGCTGCTAAACATACAGGTTAGGCACTGTCTGCTGTTAAATGATTTATATAATTACTTTGAGTTTCACAGATGCTTTCACTTGTTTTAAATCAGAACTATTTTGTCAGAAAAACAAGCATCAGTTCTTCCAAAATAAACCTTTTTTTTATATGTTCATGTGTAGGGAAGACCTACTTTATCTGTGAAAGCACTTAATCATTAAGATAGTACAGGGTAAAAAGTAAATTGCCCTACAGCATGTTAAAATGATTCCCATATTTTTTATTTTATTTTAGCGAGATGTTAAGTCCATACTCCCTATTTTCTGAGATAATTTGGCTAGTTAACAGTGTTTCTAATGAATGTTTATTTAGAAGTTTGAGCTTCTGTAGATAACAGTGTTCTCATTATCTGTTCAGTCATTTCTTCTATGCTAACAACCCAGTTCTTCTTTAGATATTCTAAAACTACTAAGACTTAGGAAAAATTAAGTTGTATGACCTGCATTCTTGAAGAAGTACAGCATGTACAAGTCACTGGGACCTGTTATACCTAACCCTTATAGTAACCATTCTGAACAATGATATGTATATTAGCGATAAAAAAAAAAAAAATGCCCCTAGTAGTCAGGAAGTCTGGACACATACAATACCTAATTTCCTGTCCAGCAGATTATTTTCCTGGAAGATACCAATCTGTCCTTATGAGTTAAGATAAGCAAAACAAAACATAAAGCCTTAATCGGCTGGGTGTAGGTTTAATTCCTTTTGTGTTATACTGTCTCAATGATAAAGATAAAGTGTGTAGCTGTGTGTATTGGGGTCTCTGCCCACAGTGGGCTTCTCACACATGGTTATCTCTCACCATGGAAGTTGCTCCAGTGAGAGTTTGGACGTTGTTTCTGTAACACCCCCATTGAAGTAGCTTTGAGAGTTATGCTCTGTATACTCAGATCCAGCCTCTCTATTTGTCTGCTCTTCTGGGTGGGGGGGGGGGACTAAAGGAAAATCAATGGGGCTCCTCTGGTCTGGGGCTAAATCTGTAATTAAACGCTACAGAAGGCAATCTCACACTCTGCACCAGGAGTGAAAAAGCTTTGCCTGCACTGCATTGATTTTTACACCTTCAATAACACATAGGAGTTTTTGTGTGAGTGTGTCTCCCCCTCACTCCCTCACTTTGTTTCTCTCTCTGTTATACCCACACCCTTTCCTTCCTCTCTCAAAATTGACTCAAGCATGAATCTATTTACAGTCATGCCAGTACATATGTATGCAGACACATGACATCCCTCTCATACCAAGGATGCCTGTAATTATACTCTGTGAAGTGGAGGCCACATGGGCTTGAGGTGGGAAGCTGTTACCTCTGTCTAGTCAGAAAAGGTGTGCACTCAGCACTATCTGCTAATTGGAGCTTCTCGCCACAGGATTTGCAAGTTGAGTGAATAATGTGTCAAACCTGCAAGAAACCCTCTCCATCCTCATGGTGCTATTGACTTAAAATCTCAGTCAAGTGGATAACATGTCAAAAACATAAAAACCCTCTTCACCTTCTAGTAAAGCTATTGACATTCTGCAGATGAATGAGGAGGGGAGAAACTGATATTTTCTGTTTTGATGGTTGATAAGAGAGCTTTTGGTCCTTGGTGGCCAAGGTAAGACAGTTGAGGTACATCTCACAGCTTCAAAGAAAGCGATACATGTTTCCTGAATTTTCCCCTGACCAAATACAGTCTGAAGAGTCTTACCAACAATTCTAACCTCTGAAACAAAACGGCAGCAGTAGTTGAAGTGAGGGTTATTCACCTTCACCTGTTAAATATAACTATACAATTAAATATAATGTCAATATGGTCGGGTAGCTTAAATATCTAGTTAATTGCTAAGTGAGAATAAAAAAAATTCTAAATTTTTTTGGACTTTCTATTAAATATCAGATATACTGTAGATATTCAGTCTTGTGGTCTACAGACACGTATGGAAAACCTGGCCTGAAATTTGGTGTTCTTTACATATTTTATTTACAGTCAATCATTCCACAACAACAAAAACCTGTGAAACACCTAAAGTGAGTTAAAGTGAGTATATTTGTTAAACTTTGCTTCTGACCTCTCATCCATTCATTTTTCAGGACACCATCAAGCAGCTTAAGGAGGAGCTAAAGAGCATCGAAGAGTCTGAGAACCTTTGCATGTCCTTCACTGACTGGCTCAGCTTCACTCAGAAAAGCTTCACAGCGTTAACTGACACTTCTGAACCCCTGGACCGGGTCGCCATGGAGAAGAAGATGAAAAAACTAGAGGTATTGATTTACCTACATCTGTACTGTACTTGGCTTAAATGGTTTCACAGTCACAGTTCTGAACCTCCATTTATCAGTGAGGCATTTGGATGCAAGGTGCAGTGCAGCGCTTAATACACCTCCCTGAGCAGGTTGCAATAAATCAGGACAGAAATTGGGTATTACCATAGTAAACTGATGAGTAAGCAAGATCACTGTTCGTAGTGGAGAATTTGAGCACAAACTCATATGAGTCTAATATCCAAGCCACCCAAAATGTCCTCATACGGTACCTGTTAGTGACATGAATTGTGAAAATTTCTTTTGGCAGCTACAATATGCTTGGCCAGTAAAATATGCATGAAGCTTTCAGAACATTCAGTGTACTTACAGTATACATTTAGATAGAGCTTTAAAAAACTCACTGTCGTGTCCTAATTGTCTTTGTGCTCTTTTTATCAAATGGGCCTTGGTCAAATAGCCCTGCTCAAAAATGCACAGAGTGCAATAAAAAGAAAACCAACACTATGGCTTGCTTGGCATAGTTCATATCGAGTGTGAAGTGTAAAGGATTGGATGAGTATGTGTGTATCGATCGGCTCATTATGAAGACAAAGCGGGTGCGGCTTTAGAGGAAGTGTGGTAGCAGGGAGAGACCTCCCACTGTGAAGTAGAGGATGAAGAAGCGCCGGTGTCAGGAGCCTGCTGGCACAGACACTGTAATTGATGCAGTGCCCTTACCGCTTCACACACACACACACACACACACACACACACACACACACAGACTTCTCTCCTCTAACACTCGCTTCATATCACAAAACCAATCCAAAGTACTAACTAACAAAGCTGCAGCAAACTCAAACCCATGAATCCTCCATTCTTTCCACTGCCTTTATTTATGTATCACTACATCACATCTCTCTTTGTCTTCGTCACACACATATCCAGAAACGCAGTTACAGACACACACATAGACATTTACAATGCATCATCTGGTGTGGGCTTTGCAGTAATTCCTGTCTGGGATCAATGCTCTGTCTCTGCATAGGGACTGAAGACATGCTGTCACCACGTGTCCTTCCAGCACTGCAGATAATGTGCAAGTGCTCTCCCATAGTGAGAGTTACAGGGCTTTTCAGTGAGAGATGCAATGACTATGCATTGACACAAAGACCAGTAGTCAATAGCTGTGTCAAGGGCCATTAGTTGGATTTCGACTTCATTAGATCATAGTTGAGTTGAGTTGTAACTGTAAAATTATGGTCATTAAGAGCTCTAAAAGTGAAAATATACTGTACCATGGTAAGAAAGGCATCGTTAGTCCCCTTGAATTGGACAATTTAGGTAGTTTTGTGTATTTAAATAACTAAAATCCTCACATTTTACATTTTCCCTGACTCTGTCCCTATCCAGTGTATCTTTTTATTTCTTTAAAAAAAAGATATTAGTTGTATATTTTTTGTTTTATACAGTAGTTTTCCCCTAGAGTGCTCTAAATGCACCCTTCAATCACTGGCTCCTACAAATATTAGAGTGCAAAATGCAAAAAAAAAAGCTTTCTCCTTCTCCTAATTAATCCCCCTCACCACCTTCCTCTTCCATAATTTAGATTTCACTGGTATTTCATAAATGTTTAAAGTTTTTTTCCTGTTGCTTTATGATGCACACAGTCAGGGTTTCTCTCCAAAAGGTAAAAGTAAACAGGTCCATGTTTACATTTCTTATTTGGCATTACAAATAGCTACAAATAGCACTTGAACAAAAAATAATTATTTTACAGTTTTGGCTCACCCGTTTATGCCTATGGAAATACAACGTGACGCTTTGGTGCTGCAGTTTGCTGCAGTCCATACATTTAAAGCAGAGATACAACAACAGCAGAGCTAACTGCTGCTCACAGGTTCACCTGGGTAATGTCTTACTTGTGTTAGTCATCAACTGTAACTGATGAACATGATTCAGCACCACGTTAGACGTGTTACAGTTGATAATGGAGCCTGAGAACTGAGGCAGAATAAGAAAATCATCATTTACACTAAAGGCACAAGACAGTTTACATCATAAAGGGCACACTGTGTTCAGGACCTTATATATAATGTTCACCAGACTGTAATGTCTACTACTGTACTGTATCAGTACTACTACTCAGTAGGAGCCTAAGCAGGTTTCTAGCCTTCTATCAGTGGCTAATTTCATCCAAAGATAAATTGTGAGACCAAACTATATAAAACCACTGAATTATTATTTTGTCTTTGCTTGAACAATTCAAAGTGAATTGAAATGTGAGCATTTTTTCATGTAAAAATAAAGATCATTCAGAGGTTTGAATGGTTCCTTAAATAGTCTTGGATCTAAAATACACAATTTGAACCAAATCAGATTCTGCAGAAACAAATTCTTGCAAGTTTAATTCAACATGTGGACAACCAGTAGTGTTGCTAAGGATACTCATTGTCAGGTGGGAGATGAGAGAAGATGTTTTGATATGAAGTGAAGATAATGAGTCACACGGAACTAAATCTACTGCAAATGGCAATTACTGCAGACTTCCTTGTTTTAGCTCACATGTTAACCACACAGAATTATATGGAAATGAGATGCATTGAGTGTCTCCTATTAAGGCCTAAGGCAGGGACATCGGCATTCTGACTGGAATGATAAACATGCCATAAGCTCCATATTACAGTAAGCAGCAAACATGGATGTGTGTGTAAAGACACAGCTCTTGTTATATTATATTATCAGCTGCAGTAGCTGGAGGTCTGGGGTTGTTGCAATGTGAAGCTACTCTCTACTTAAGCAATAATAGACCGATGATGAAAGCTAGATGGCGTCCCATCGAGTGAAGGTCTGTGTGTGTGTGTGGTGTGTTGTGGTTGCCCTGGAAACCCCCGCAGCTATTGCTGCCCGTTAAGGGTCCTTATAATTGGGTCCTCCTTTCATATTATTCACTGTGGTTTCTCCACAACATGACCTCCAAGTCTTCTCTACATCTCACCATGCAGGTGTCAGCTTACCTGGTGGGTTCAAAGCCTTTCAAACACACTGCCAGGCTGGTCTGGGTGACTGGGGCAGCACTGGAGGTGAAAGACAAATAAATCAGTGATAGTGTGTTTGAATGTTAACCTCAAAGTCATGGAAACTATGATAGTATGATTCCCTTATCCTAGAGCATATACTGTATGCTACATTTTTGGTACACTAGAACAGTGAAGCAGTATTTATTCTTTAACTCAGCAGTATGTAAAGTGTCCCAGTTAAAGGTTATTTTGTATAAAGTAATGGTGATAAAACTATAGCAGCAGCCATGCTGAGTTGTATTTCTGCTCTCTCTTTCACCCAGACTCTCCAGTCTGAGCTCCAACATGGTCACAGTTTCCTGAAATCACTGAGGGAGCGAGCAGAGCAGGCAGCAGGCTTCTTGGATGAGGCCGGAGCTGAGAGTTTAGGAGGGGAGGTAGAGGCTCGTCTTGCCCAGCTGGAGGAGCTCGCAGGTGGGCTGAGGCAGGAGCACAGCTTTCTACAGCGGGCGTTACTGCTAGCGAAGGAGTTCCAGGACCGATATAAGGCTCAGGCCCAGTGGCTGGTGGAGACCAGGGCTTTGCTCAGCTCCCCTGTGGAGCCCAAGGCTGAACTGTACCAACGGAGAGCACTGCTGGCTAAGTATAAGGTATAGCAGCAACTATGTCATTTCTCAATCAAACTGTATATAAATTGAAATCACGAGTATTATATGTATTATTTGCACTGGTGGGTCCAAATGGCAGCAAGACCTTGAATATTTTTAGCTTTATGGACCACGTAAGTGTCCTTGCATGTCTTAGCCCATTAACTCCAAAATTGAATATACTTTCCATAACTGCTGACCATTTTCTTGACTATACCATTGACTACCACCAATGTCCTATAATCATTTGATATTGAGCAATGATCTAATGCAACAATAGTTAGTCCACAGAACATATTCACATGTACTAAGGATGGTCTTTACTCTATAGTAGACGATATTAAAGATACATTTTGTCTGTCTGTGTCCCCAGGCTCTGTTGCAGATGGTTCAGTCCCATGATGGATCGATCAGGTCAGTGGTGGAGAAAGGAGATGCTCTGTTAGCCTCCGTCCACTACCCCTCCATCAGAGACAAAATGAACAGAATGCAAAGGGACTACACCGAACTCTGTCGTACTGCCATGGTGAGAACCTGTACTCAGCCGACAGTAGTAATGATATACAGAGAGGAAAAAGGAAATGCTCTTTATATGTAGGATACTTCGCAGATGAATTGAAGCAAACACAGATAAAGTGCATGTAACTCTGTTTCAGGAAGTTGGTTGTAATGGTTTGTTGCATATGCTGTTTGTAATCAGTACTCTGTGTGTGTGTGTGTGTGTGTGTGTGTGTGTGTGTGTGTGTGTGTGTGTGTGTGTGTGTGTGTGTGTGTGTGTGTTCACATTTCGGAAATGATGTGGTCCAGGCCCATGTGGAGAATCTGGAAGGCCAGGTGAAGGAACAGGAAGCTTATCACAACGAGCTCCAGGAAGTTGAGCGCTGGCTGCTCCAGATGTCTAGCAGGATGGTGACTCCTGATCCCAGTGTGGGTGGCAGCCTGGAGGCAGCCACTCAACAGCTGTCCAGGCACAAGGTGACCAATCACATCTCTTGATTTGTTTGCAGAGTTTGTAGCATATGATAGAGCTTGAGCAATGAGCCTTGATTAGAGAGAAAAAGTGCTCACGTACGCCTACTAGGAAACTTTAGCTACTTGGTATTTGCTGAACTGTCAGATGTAAAGTGTTATCTAACTGTTGGTGTTATTGTAATAAATCAACACTTCTTAGATCTAGTAAAACCTACCTTTGTTTAGGAGGTATGTATGTTTCCGTAACTGCATGTTGTAACAAAATTGCTGAAGATTTAACTTCGTTTTTGAGATTCAACAGCTTTTGTTTTGCTCAATCAACATTACTATATGACCTTAAATAATACAATATGGTTGAAAGTTATTAATCATCATGATTATGTCTGCTGCTTACTTAAATCATGTTTTTCCATTAACTACTTGCTGTTAATGTGTGCATACCTGATGACCAGAGTTGTAGCATAGTTTTACATGACTGTACGCAACATGGACTAAAATGAATTACTTAATAGAATGAATTACAAAAGTGTGACACAATACATTTGTAGAAAAGGTTTGTTGGGTAACATAACAGTTTAATCCATAATGATATTTCTTGTAAGCAAAGTTTGATTTCAGTTGGTTCTTGTATGAGAAGCCCCATTTAATTTTTTTCTGCTTTTGCGGACATCAATTTATTTGGACTGTATTGTATTGTATTAATTCATGATTAATAATGTAAATTATTAAAAAAATCTTGATGATTCAGTTACAGCAAAAAAAAGAAATTTCTCTCAGTAGTGTCAGTCCAGATCTATAACAGACTTTGTTTTTAGATAACCAAAGGGGCTGAGTCCTAAATTACAAAGCTACTGTGCTCTGCAAATTCTCTTCTTCTTTCACTCGTCTTTCAAAGTCATCCATCCATCAAAGACAGACTCATTCTGTAATACGTCTCCACTGGAGACTCTTTCTAACATGATCCTACTTTGTTACTTTGTCCTCCACAGGCCATCATGGAGGAAGTAGCGGGCTTTGAAGATCGCTTGGCAGGCCTGAAGGAGCGAGGAGACCACCTGGTACAAGGCTGCAGTGACCGTGTGCAGAGCAGGCTGAGACAGCAGGTCCAGGCTCACCAGCAAGGCACCAGAGACAGCTACTCTGCCATCTGTAGCACAGCACAGAGAGTGAGTGAGGAGGAGATGGAAAGTAGGAGGGAGGGGACGCAGAAGAGGAGGACGAGGGAGGGATGGGAAGCTGACATGTGTTCTGTATTTAAAGTAGTAAAATGGTTCTTACGCATTTATAATGTAAGACATTGGTGCATTGGATGCACGAACATTTGCACATGCATCCATGGACGTGACCACACATGCACAGACAGACACACACGTTCTCTGTATCAGTGCAATAATATTCCAACAGCCTAGGCATCCACTTAATCCTAACCCATTCTGACACTTAAACCCATCTCTCAAGACAGCCCTTCACTGCCAGTGTAGAGGGCACAACCAATTAAGGCTGCCAAAGTGGAGCTCAACAGCCGCCATACGCAGACAGACCCCACCAGCCAAAATCACTAACTCAATCTCCCCATATTAATCTCTGCATATCCCCTGTCAACTCTACTTTTTCATGCCTGAGCCAAAAATGGTCACACACCACTATTCAGTAGATCTGGCGAGCCCTCTAATCTAGGCCCACTCTGTCATTTTGGCAACCTCTACTCTGTCATCATAGCTCACCTCCCAAGACACCACCTCCACCAGCACTCGCACATCCAATCTGGCATTGTGTGATCCAGCCACACTTTACCACGACACTGCTGGCTTCTCTACAACTGCGCCTCCAGTGTTACGATGGCTGCCAACTGTGTCCCAGCACAACACAGCTCTAATATCCTGCCTGCCACTTGCCACCATGCCAACCTTCTAGCCTTTGCCAAAAACACTTGGCGGTTTGCCAATACATGCCCCCCTTCTTTCCCTGTTTCGGGCTCTCATATTAACACTGTCAATCAGACCTTGCTGTTTCGCTCTCCCCTGGAAGGCATGGACGCCTCCACATTCAACACCTGTCAAATACAACACTGTAACTGCCTACTCGTTCGGGGTTTATCCGTTAATGTTTCTCAGTGTTTGGCCATACTATACTGTCTTCAAAGCTATGCAGTCGTCTAGTAGTCTTTACCTACAGCTTCACTTTATATTTGTGTTATTGCATGTGCGTGTTTTGCTGTTTTTAGGAAACATTTTGTCTTCCCTTTAGTTTCTAGTTTTGGCTTGATTTTCTGAAGGGTTTTACTATATGGAAGTTTGACTGTTCAGTCCAGACATATAGCACTGAAATATATCTGTCCATGTCTTACAGGTGTATCAGAGTCTTGACCATGAATTACAGAGACATGTGAGTCTTCAAGACACACTGCTGCAGTGTCAGACATGGTTAACTTCTGTCTCAGAGGAACCCGAGCCTCCTCCACATCCTCCTCTCAGCCTGGAGGAGGCGCTACAGCAGGTCAGTAAGCCAGGTCCCCCCGAAATTATAAACACTGAGTTAATAGTAATCATTTACATGGCTGTCATGTGGCAATCACTCGGACAGTTAGCTCGATGTGTTTAGATGGGGGCCAAAATTTGGGCAAAATACATGTAGTTTTGCAGATTGTCCTAAAGGGTTAACATGATCAGTCAATAAAACCATAGGATCAATAACACTCTTTTTTTGGCAGGTGAAGCAGGAGCGGGCTCACCAGGAACAGGCCAGCACTTACCTCCAGCTTGTGTGCTCAACATGTGACCTGTCTGAGCTGAGGGTCAGGGGGACCGCAGCAGCTATCCAGCAGGTCAAGCTGCAGGTCAGTCACCTTTAACAAACCTGTGAATTAAAAAAACATTGAATATATTGTTTGACAAAATACTTAATGGTAATTGATTAATTGTGTTTTTGTGTCTAGATTGAGGAGCGGATGCTGCTTTGTGAGGAGGTAGCAGACAGCTGGAGGGACATTGAGGAGCAGAAGGCAGATCTGGTGGTCCAGCTGAGAGAGACAGAGCAGCAACTTCAGAACCTCATCAGGAGACCTGCAGAGCTGGAGCCCAAGATTGCACAGAACCAGCTGGACAAGGCACAGGTCTGTGTTTGGTTTGTAGGCTGATGATCAATGATTTTTTTTGTTTTACAAGTTTATTCTACAACAACACTGTATTGTTGTAAAATGTGTATATGTCATTGTCTAGGCAAACTTCTAGACGAATAAAGTAATTGAAATCCCATTATCTTTCTTACAGGAATTTCTTCAGCAGATTAGGGACAGACAGTCTGGGGTAAACCATTTGAATGAAGCCGTTGGTAGGCTGACAGATGGACAGGTCTCTCCTGCCCTGGAGGAGATAAGGAGACTGAGGAGAAGCTGGATGGACCTGGGCCAGCGGGCAGAAGAACTGGAGTCTCAGCGGGGGGAGGACATGCAGCGAAGTGGGGAGTACCAGGAGAGTGTTGTTGCTGTGGAGGAACTCTTCCACCAAGTATCAAGGGAATGGGACTACCTCGCCAGGTATCAAGCTGTTCTGTGGATGTTGTGATGTTTCATTTTTGTGTAGAATTTTAAACACCTTGTACATTATTTTAACATATATGTATTTATTGACAAGGCTATATATACACATTATTTACTATATATACACACATATTTCCTTTTGTGTTACAATCATTGCTATCTCAGCCAATACAACTACTATATCTTTATAATTATACTACTGTATAGACTGTTCCTCAACCCATCTCTGTGTACCTAGGGCTGACACAGAGAGTACAAGTGAGCATCTAGAGGCTCTGAGGAAGCTCTCCAGTGACCTAGAGGAGCAGAGAGCAACTCTAGAAGACCTCAGAGACCAGAGGCAAGCTATCCTGCCTCGACTTAGCCTGCTAGACAAGGAGCTGATCAAGCAACAGGTGGAGCTCCATTCTCGTAGTTCTTCAGCTGCTTCTTACGATGGAAACTTATGATGATGTAGAATATAAGTAGTGGGTCCAGTTTTATACGGCGTTCTGCCTTTCACTAGGTTGGTCATTTGGAGCAGCGCTGGACTCAGCTTGAAACCCTGATTCAACAGAAGATCCAGGACTCTGCACAGACTCTAGAGGATCTTGCCCGGGTTGAAACCCAACTGAGGGATGCCCGGGAGTGGGTGGAGGAGCAGCGGCCTGCATTTACCTCTGTGCTGAAAACCAGCCCACCCCCCGATCTGGCCCAGAGTTTCCTGTTTGATCACCTGAGTGTGTGCGTGGAACTGGAGGCCCGTCAGCAGCTGCTGGGCCAGGCAGTGAGCGAGGCCCAGGCTGTGGCTTCCAGACTGGGGCTGAGTGAGAAAAGATTCCTACAGGAGCTTGTTGAACAAGCCCAGACTGAGGTGGAGGCTCTGGGGGCTCGGGTGGCCCAAAGGAGGAAGTACCTTAGTAAGGTAAACAGCTGGATTTTTGTATTGGATGCAAGTAGAATTTTAATTATGTCCTAAAGGACCTAACTTTTTTCTGATCTGTTAGTCTGGTGAAAACAAGAAACCAGGTGGTCCAAGAAACAAACTGTAAAATGAGCTCATGTTATTACTGATTAGACTTGGTGTTGTCAGAAAAATATGCTACATCTTTTTCAAGCTGGTAAAACTTTTTAACTAGTTAAATCTTTAATTCTTCCTGTCTAGGCCTTCACAGAGAGGACACAGTTTCTTCAAGGCCTGGGGAGAGCACTGTCGTGGGTACAGCAACAGGAGAGGAGGGCTTTGATAGATGACCATATAGCGCTTCTCCCTGAGGACCTAGCCAAACAGGTTGCTGCTTGTCGGGGCGTTCAGAGTGGTTTACGAGCATACCAGAGAGAGCTGGCATCACTCTGGGTACAAGGGCGAGAGCTAGAAAGAGATGCCACTGACAAAGAGAGAGCAGAAACCCTGGCGAGACTTGAGAAGCTGCAGGCAGTGTTTGAAGCTGCCCTCCAGAGGACCACCCAGCGTCTCACAGACTTAGAGAAAGCCTTAACCTCCAGGAAATACTTCCAGGTTGACCTGGATAAGACTTGCCACTGGTTGAGAAGAGCAGATGCCATCACCTTCCCTGAAATCAATTTAAGCAACATTGACGATAGCTCAGAGTTGCAAACACAACTGTCTAACTTTCAGAATGTACTAGAACAAGCTTCAGAGTATGAGAACCTGCTTCTTATTGTCCAAAGAATAGGCCAGGAGATCCTCCCTACTCTGAATGAGATTGATCATTGCTACCTAGATGAGAGGCTGAATGCCCTGCCTCAACAGTATAATGCCATCCTAGCTCTTGCCAAAGAGAAGAAAGACAGAGTCCAACAAATAATCTTAGAGCGAAAAGAGTTCAGCACTTTCTTTGAGATCACTCGTAATGCACTGGAGGAGCTTCAGGAGCAGTTTGACAATCTGGAGAAGCAGACTATCAGTATTAGAGAGGAGGAACTTGTCTTTCGTCTAATCAATGAATACAGAAATATCAATGAAAGTTTATTCCATATTAGCCCCGCTGTGAGAGAACTTCATGGCAAAAATGAGGGGTTTCTCAGTCAGGGTCAGCAATACAGAGTTGAAGAGACACTGCAGCTAGTCAGTCTGCACAAAACACTGAAAAGGATGAATGATCAGAAAATTCAACACTTAGATGATTGCTTGAAACCACTAGTTGAACACAACAGAATATCCATCAAGTTGGACTCAGAGTTTAAGTCTGTGAAAGAGGAGCTTGACAGACTTAAGTCAGACACAGAACTAGGTGCCATGGATAATATTACAAGTCTTTATTCGCTGCTTGAACGTCTGGATTGTGTGAGCTCTCAGGCTGAAGAATGTAACCAACAAACTAAAGGCCTTGGTCTGAAGTTTGATCCCGCTGCCTTTCAGGAAACTACACTGCAGCTTGAATCATTGCAGTCTTTACGGTGTGAAGTGAAATGTTTTGTTGATGAAAGTGAAACGAAGGTCACAAAGAGTGAAGATTTCACAAAAGAGACTGAGAAAATGTTGGAATGGCTGAGGACTATCAAGGGCAAATTGGAGGAGCCTTTGACTCTTTCAGAGGTCAGAATTGAGAGGGTTTATGAAGAAGTGCGCAAACTGAAGATCGTAGAAGAGGAAGTAAAAAGTAGATATAAGATGGGAGATGCCTTAGGTAGCAGAGAGAAGCAAAAGAATCGTAGTAGGAAAAAAACGGTTCCTGCCCACATAGAAGATAAACTACAGGAGCTGGGAAAGCTGGGAGCTGAGGTTCAACAAGGAATTAGCAAAAAACAGGTATGTGTATATATTATTCAGAAATTATAATCATCGGGACATTTTCTATCCCTTAATTTTTACAAAGTGATACAAATTTGATCAATTACTGCCTCAGCCAAGTTCATATCCAGAACTCATCAGGAATCCGATCCATCATTCTTTTTCTATTTCCTGTTCGCCGATACTATCAATATTAATAGGCTAAGGGAAGCTGAAATATTTAAGACAGTTCAAGAGATTCCATGAAGTTTGAATAAGTACTTAAGTTAATGTTAATGTATAACTGTTGGGGGATTTAATGTGTTTAAATATCCCAAAGATTGCATTATGTTGAATAATAAGTACAAGTTATAATGACATAGCAGAGCATTTTCTAATCAGCAACGTTTTACAGAGAAAACATGTAAATATCCTTCACTCCATTCCTCGCTGATGAGAGTTTTCTTGTTGTAGACCTATTTAAAAACTTGAATTCCATATTACTATGGTTAAAACTAAAAGTTAAGTAAAGCTCTGGAACAGAACATTTTTACACATCTGCAGACATATTGTACTTTTTGCTGACAAGACCATGTTTGTTGTAATGCTTTATGGATGCATTTCTATTTTCATTTGTATGACAAAAATCATATAAAAAGAAGCAAAAACTTAGATGAAATCACCTTCTGCATATTCTAGCTGGCTGTGGATCAAGCATTTTCCCTGGTCCAGAGGCACCACTTATCTCTGCAGTCCATGCAGAAATGTCTGGACTCTGCTGCAGCTTTCCTCCAGAGGGCCAGCTCGGGGGTGGATCTTGAGAACCAGACAGATTGTGTGTGGGACCTGGAATACATTTCAGCCCAGGAAAAGAAC
Organism: Sander vitreus; assembly: GCF_031162955.1. Taxonomy (NCBI): domain Eukaryota; kingdom Metazoa; phylum Chordata; class Actinopteri; order Perciformes; family Percidae; genus Sander; species Sander vitreus. The sequence continues at coordinate 12,476,072 of NC_135872.1, forward strand.
TTCACAGCTGGCTTAGAGGAGCTGAGGACTTTGGACCCTCTGCTGGAGGATTTTATAGAAGCAAGAGCAATGGATGAACTGAGAGAAAAAGTTGAGGCAATGCTGCTAAGAAACACAGAAGGCAAACAGCAACTGGGTGCTTACAGTGAGCTGCTACAGAGGTGTGTATTAGTGTTAATGGGCAGTCACGTAATATATGCATAAACAGTTGGCATGTGCAGTCCATATAATACATTATTGAATAATAAATCTCACTCAATAGTAGTTTGTAATTTGCATAATGTTCTCAGTTGTGCAGCTCTATGGACCTCCTTCCAACATGAGAAAGAGACACTAGTTAAACAGATGAATGACGCAGAGGGCAAGATGGCCATGTTCACTACAGCTAAAGCCATTAGTATCCAGCAGGCAGAGGAAAAGTGTCAGAGATACAAGGTGGGACACTTTATTCTACTCATAAAACAGAGATACTGTAGTAAAGATTATCTGATGTTTATAGAAACTGTCAAACTTACATTAGTTATATTACATTTGTTCTTGTCATGGCAGCAGATGCACGTTAATATTTAAACAGTGTGCGTATTTGTGCAATTTTTTCCTTGTTGTGTGTCTGTAAAGTTGTTTCTTTTAGGGGAGAATTTTAGTTTCCCATAGTAGACATGCTTCAAAAGACTGCATTTATGAAATGACTTGTGTTAATGTGTTGTCATATTTTGGCTGTAGTCTCTGGTGGCTCATGTCGACCTGCTAGAGCTGCCTCTAAATGCTTTGAAAGAGAATGCAACAGCGTTAGAGCAGATCATCTCTGAGTCCAGCAAAGCTGTTACCAGCCACTCTGTGTCGTCACTGTGGCAACGGTGGACTAGACTGCGCAGTGTGGCTCGAGCCCAGGAGAGGGCACTGGAGGACACTGCGAGGGAGTGGAGGAACTTCACGGACAAGGTAAGAGAAGATACTGTACATTTGTTGGTAGTACAAACTGTACGTTGCTCCCTGTGTGAGTGTATGTTCTGCATGCTTGACTGCATACTGTATATGTGGTGAGTGTGCTTCAATAATGCACATGTTCAGTGTTAAACTAACCATCACCATACCTACAGTACACAGAAGATGTTTATACTCAAATGACATTTACAGTTGCCAAACACACAAGTCCAGAAAATTATTCTTGCTTCTACAGATTTAGGTCAAACGCAGCAACAACTGAATACCAGTTGGTGTGCTGTGATGTAACTCCAGGCTTCAGGCCAGTTCTTACCTCTTGCCAAAACACTGTGTCATGAAGCGTTTTCCCGCTTTTTGACCTATTTCAAGTGTGAACGCTTTCAGCTCTCAAGAATTCCTACAAAGCACTGCTCCTGAAAAGGGAAATTAGGTCAAACTGTAGGGAACGTTGGTCACTTCCTTATACAGTATGTGGCACGTTTCCTGTTGTCCACCGGTTCTCTATGGTTTCTTTGTTCAACTGGACATGATGTAATTCTCTGCACTAGTTCCTTAGAACCTTTAGTCTAGACTCTTGTTTCTGCCTTTGACTGCCAAAGGGAATACTGTACTGTAGACAAAACTTTGAAAGATTATTTGTGAAATGAATTAATGTCACAGATGGGGTCACGTGTAATTTTTTTGTTTCTTAGATATTTAGATATCTTAGATGTTTTATTTGAAGGATTTCAAAGAGAGGCCTTAAGAGGTTGAATTATTCAGTATTTCCAGTATTCAGAATCCAAAAAGAAATAATTTCTTCTTTTATCCCTTTAATCATTTTGTGGATCTTTTAGAATTCTGTGTCCCAGCCCTAAATGCTCTCAATGCCCACCATTATGCTAAAATGTGACTGTTCTTTGACTTTTCACAGTATAATTCATGAAATCCATTCTTTCAAATCGGTCCTCTAGTCCTCAGAAACAAAGGGTCTGTGAACACAACGTGGTAGATCACTTTAATAGATGTCTTTGACATCTTTAAATTAAATTGAGATGCTGGAGTCAAACTTAAAGGTGCTCTGTGGCATTTTCTACTAAACATACAAAAGGTAAGTTTATTTTCAGCACATAACATAAGCACAAACACATTTAGTATAGCATTGAGGTCTACAGGTAACTAACATGTTGAATGTGTTTCCTTCCTCATAGAGCATTTCCAAAGCAGATTTTTTTTTGTACTTTAAATTCAATAGTGTTTACATTCATAGTGTTTACTAGCTTGTAAACAGCTAACAGTAAATTATTAACCCTAAATCTGCTGCATCAACTGAACCTGAATCTTTGCACATAAACTTCCCTCAGATGGAGAAGGTGCGCTCTGTGTCCCAAGACCTCCACAGTCGTGTCCCAGACAGCACAGTTGAGAAGGCTGCCACCAGGGCGGCGCTTCAGAGCCTCCTGGAGTACCATGACTCCTTCAGCCTGGAGGTGGAGCGGGAGCAGTCCATCCTCGCCCTGCTGGGGCAACACACTCGCAGCCTCAGAGGAGAGGAGGTGGAGGCAATGGAGAAAAAGTCAGAGAATGGACATGAAGAGACTCCTTGCCTACAAATGATCAGAACCATGCAGCAGCAATATGAGAGGTAAGTCATCCAGTGCTGTGGCTGCTCCATGACTTTGTAGAATCTAAAAATCTCTATTATTAGCATTTTTACAGTAAATATCAGAGAATGCTTCAAACATGTATGATTAACTTTGAAATAAATATATAGTTTTATTTGTACTCTATTTTTCATGCAAGTTACATATTTTGTAAGAGCAGGGAACAACAAATAAAATGAATATTCCATTTAGATTGATTTTTTTTTTTTACTGCTGTGTCTTGTCCAGCCTGGTGTTGCAGGTACGAGCCAGCAGGGCTCAGGTACAGCAGGAGTTGAGGGAGAGAGAGGAGGTTGAGAAGGAGCTGGGCTTGGTCAAGGGCTGGATCCAAGATACTCGTGGCTTACTGCTGAGTCCCACTGCAGACCTGGATTCACTGCTGCAAGAACTAGAGGTAGGCCACCATATGTACACACACACACACACACACACACACACCTTACAATTAAAGACAAACCGACATGTCTTTGTCAACTAGGTAGAGAACTTCTCTGGCATGTTTAGACATAAATACATTATCATGTCATAACAGAAAAGACTATGATTTGCAGTCTGTCGTGTGATGTTATTTCTGTTGTAGACTGCACATGGTGAGGTCATCAGCAGACGTCAGAGTGTTGAACGCATGACAGAGTTGCAGCAGTCCAAGTACCAGGACCTCCAGGCTGGTCTGCCGTCTGAGCTCAGTATGCAGCTGGCTGAGGTGGCTCTGGCTCTGGGCTCAGCTGAAGACCAGGTGACCTCTCTCGGCTACAGTTTATCATTTTATTAAATGTTGTAGTTTCATCAACTTATTAGGGCTGTCAAATGGGTGTTTATTGTGTTGATGACACTATTGCATGCATTTATGTTTTTACTGAACAAAAAATTGAAACAGTGACCGTATGACAGTATGTACCATTGTATAGCTGGCACTCACTTGTAATAGTTCTACTGTGCGGTCTGGTGTATGACTGTATTTCTTTGCTGCAGGGCTCTTAGTGTGTCCAGAGAGTGCATGCTGAAATATCCATAACTGCATAGCACTGTTAAAAGGCTCGTTAGTTTTTGACAATATAGTGAAATGTGTGTATTTCTGCCATCTGCTTTAGGTCCAGGCGAGAGAAAGGGAGGTTCAGCAGACCAGAGATGTGAAAGAGGACTTTAGCGTCAGACTCCAGGACATTGAGGCAAAGCTGAAGACCATCGCTCTGAAACTGGAAGACAAGGGTGCCGACCTGGAGGAGGCCAAAGAAGAGACCAAAGTAATCAACCAGACAGATTGACTAATTAACAAGCAATTAACCCCTGTTAAATTGGCTATTCATTTTGCAGATGTTGAGGTTAATGAGTGTGTGAGAGTTGGAATGGCATGAACTGAATTCTGCCTTTAATCTTGACCTACTTCTGAGAGGAGTATCCCAGATGGGAATGTGAACCCCTTCCCTCCTGTTCTCCTTCTTGTTGCCCCAACTTTTTTTCTTCTCTCACTCCTCTGCCCATCTGTATACCTAAGAGCCTTGGAGTGTGTGTTGTTAAAGGAATAGTTTGTCATTTCTTGAACTATTCCACCTACCAGCACCTCTGAAGCTCACTAATTAATCACTGCTCTCTTGTAAAACTACAACTGGACGTCTATACACTTAGTTTTTTTGTAGAAATTAAACAAACAAGATATAATGTGTTAAATTAGGGAGCTTTAAAGATGCTGGTAGGCAGATTTTGTTACCTTCGGACAAAGCCCAGCTAGCTGTATCCAGTCTTTATGCTAAGGTCACCTACTGCTGGCTGTAGGTTCATATTTATTGTACAAACATAATAATGGTATCAATCTCCTTACCTAACTCTTGGCAAGAAAGCAAATGTGCATATGTCCTAGAATGTGATTTTTTTGTTAGTTCAAACAGACCAAGATAGCCAACTGGGATATAAAGTTTACTGATGTTCATTTTTTAGTTTTAACACACACTTAAACTTCCCTTGTTCTTTGATTTTTCTCCGCTTGACTTCACGTCCTTTCTCCTCCCTTATTGTCTCACCTTCTTACTCTCCTCTCCTCTCTTTCAGGCTCTTTGTGAAGAGTGTGAATGCTGTGGTCGCTCTTTGGCAGAGTTAGGAGTAGCAGTGCAGGAGTTTGGGGAGCAGAACCCTCTGCTGTGTAAGCAGCTGGGCGATGCTGTGGCCAAACTGACAGAGGTGCAGCGACACACCATGCAGCAGGTCCAGGACAGAGCCAACAGACTGAAGAAGGTGAGATGTCCAGTCAGTTCAGCATGTCATGTAGTCCTCCCTAAAGACAAAGACAAGTTCCCAATATTGTTTGCATGAACGAACACCAAATATGTACCTCTTTTATATAATTGTCAGAATTCAGTGGCCAAAATCAGCTGATTCTGTTTGAGAATGCATTTTATTTCATAAATGTATTATGTCTTGGTCTTTCTCTTGTGAGCAGGCAGAGAGACAGGTGGAGGAATATCGGGGTATGAAGGCGTTCATTTTGGGCTGGACAGAGAAGGCAGAAGCTCTGGTCAGTGGTAGTATCATCTGGGGCTCTGCGTCCCAGCTGCAGGAGCAAATTCGAGCACACCAGGTGAGTCTTAATGAGTCACACAGCAGGGAGTGGGAATGACTTTAGGATGTCTGAAAATTGTTCCAAGATAAAATTGGGTTCTCATACATTTTATATTTATTTTCCCACAAAAATAAATATGAATATTTCCTACATTAACCTTCTAAATCTTAAGGCACCCCACAAATTAACAGCTAATTAGATTCACACACTTCACAAATGTAATGTGCTGTACAGTGTGTTGGCTGGCCTTAATTAGTATAATTGCACAACAAAAAAGGCTCCTCTTTTTGATTTGTAATTTATGTTCCTATTGTGACAGGCATTGCTGCGGGAGTGTCGGGGTCTCCATGGTGACTTGGAGGCCATGGGGGAGAGGGAGGGGCAGCTGGGGGAGGTGTTGCAGACGGAGGGGTGGATCCAGCAGGTGAAACACCTCAGCAGACGCACAGAGGAGCTGCAGCAAACTGCCAAGACTCGCCTCCAGGGTCTGCAGGATGCAGCAAAGGTAAACAACTTTCACTTCCAGGCAAGCATTACAGGAATCAGACATCAAAAATACTTCACCTCTTAATTGTTTTAGGGCACTCTGATCAAACTATCTTCATTAAGAAATGTAGCTAATTTAATTTCTTTACTACAAACATTTTGGTGCACATCCCTTTAGAGTCAAATACACCAGAGCTACAACCCAACAGTGCCCCCTTATGGTCATTCATCAAGCATTACACCATCATAATGGAATGCACTGTTTTACCCTTTGCAACAGTAATCTGATATACTAATCTGTTTGCCAAACAGCTGGTACCCAGATGACAGTCTGTTGCTGATTGTTGCTAATAACATTGTGTGTTTTGAAATGTGTTTACAATTCCTCCAGTGAGTTTGGATGATTTTTAGGTCCAGAGTGTAGACATAGTACAACCTTTATTTGTAGCAACTGGTAATTCAGTTTCCTTTCACATGAAATACATCTTGTTCAATTAGAAATTGCAAATGAAGAGTTTTGTTTTAAAGAGATGCCTACCTTGACTGGTGTCATTTGAATATCTATTACTGCAAGCAGGTCCACATCAATTTTTACCTCCTGTGTATAGAATCTACAATATATGTATATGATACAAACAGTATTAGCTGCTCCTATACTTGTTTTATTTGTCTGTGTCTCTCCTTAGGATATGTTGCGTTTGGAGGCAGAGGTGAAGATCCTCCATGCTGCTGTAGACCAGATCCAGATCACAATTGCCTCCCCAGACCTCAACAGGCTCAGCCTCAGAGAGCAGCTCACACAGAGACAGGTGAATACACATTTAAAGTGCTTTGTTTATAATCACAATTTAAACATAGAGAGAATACTGCACATACACACAGTGCATGCTGACAGATGCAATATGACATCCCCAAACAGTCTGCATCTGTCTACATGCAGACTAACTTAAAATGAACTAGTCTCAACACAGCGTTGCTTTATCACACACCCAATAATTCGTCCTTACTCTCTAACAACCCTTCATTCCTTCTTAAGCGTCTGTTGGTGGAAATGGAGGGCTTCAAGCAGCAGGTGGCGGCAGTACAGCAGTGTCAGAGCGCCCTCCGGCTACCAGAGGAGGTAGTGGCTAGCCTGCCTATCTGCCGCACAGCTCAGACTCTGCAGCAAGAAGCCAGCCAACTGCAGCACACCACCATCCAGCAGTGCAACATCCTGCAGGTAGAGGGCAGTCCTCATATTGCAAATGCTGGAGAAGTGTTTGTATAACATTTTGTTTATTAGTCCCCACACCTCCCTAAAACCAAATTATCCTGTCAAATTCTAAACTGTAGAACTTATATGTATAGTTGTTAGAAGAGTTATACAGTTCTACATGACTTGTCACTTGCTGCTTTGAATTCTGCTGCAGTGTCCAAACAGGCCGTCTCAGGAATGTCTGTGTTTTTGTTGAGCCCCCATCAGACCAGTATTATCCTCCAATCCTTTGGTTCTGGACTGATTTTGCTTTTAAGCTCATTGTAGTGAAGATTAGCCCTTAGAGGAAGAAGCAAGTAACCTTCTGTGACTATCTGGAGGTCAAACAACTCAAGCATCTTAGCCATTTTAACCAAACACACCAAGATTTGAAACAATTAATCTGTCTGTCTAATCACAATAGCCACATTATTATGAATGTTATCATGAAAAATTAGCTTAAACTGACTTTAGAAGCCCACAATGAACAGAAGAGGTGTTTAACATACCTCATTGCTCCAATATCAGCAGATCTCAGATGACTTGTTTTAGAAGTTTGTATATTTTGTATACTGCATGTTTATTCTGTTCTAAATGTCATGCTGGGATATGCATGTTAACACACTCAGTGACAGATACTGTGCATGTAGGAATCAATATCATGGAAGCATTGTGACAAAGAGAGTGGAAGAAATGACTTCACTCAGAAAACATTTGTAGGTGACACTCACCTTTGACCTCCCTGGAGGGCGAGGCAAGAGAGATGATCATTTATGTTTTTCTCTCTCCCAGGAGGCTGTGGTGCAGTATGAGCAGTATGAACAGGAAGTGAAGAACCTCCAGAGATTAATAGAAGAGGCTCACCGCATCATTCAGGACCGGCCCGTCTCCACCAATAACATACAGGAACTTCAAGCTCAAATACACCACCATGAGGTCAGAGAAGACACACACATTGTCTCTCATATGCTTATTAAAATATAAGTATGTGGACACCCCAGCATTGCACCCATATGTAATTTTCTTAACATATTCCAAAACTTTGAGGTCAGGGCTCTCTTGTGATGTTGAAGCATGAAAGAGCCTTCCCTAAACTGTTGCCACAAAGTTGGAAGCATACTATTGTTAATAAATAAATATCATTAAATATCATTGTATGCTGTAGCTTGAAGATTTCCTTTAATGGAAGCTAAGGCGTCTAGACTGCACCATTAAAAACAGCCCCATAGTGCAATTTAAGATTAGTCGTTATTTGCTGAAATAGTCTTATTTATGTAATGCACAGCTTATTGTTACAAGGACCTAAAGAGCTTTTAGAGTTTGACTGTAGATGAGCATCACATTATAAATCTTCAAAAATCTAACCAACCATGATAACAGAATGAGGTCCTTCAACACTCTGGCTGCCACTTGTCTCAAAGGGCACTTTATTTAACATTTAAAGATGATAATATGCTGATGTCTACAAATGACTTTTTGAATGAGGCCAACATCAACATCAAAGAGCGAAAATTGAGTCATTATGTATTTCCTGTACTTTGTAATTCTGTGACATCATAAAAAGAGAAGTTGAGGCAGCAGGAAATATACTGTATGTCTTAGAATAGTTGTGGGCAACTCTTACGACTGAATCAGACTTAGCGTGAGCAATTTAGTCATTGAGCCAGTATTGTATCTGAAGGCATCAAAATGATTAGTTCATCACTTTTCTGCAATTTATATATATTTGCTGTCCTTGCTCTATGTGTGATTTGTTTCCTAATGTTTTGATTTGAAATGCAAACAACTAGCAACTAATTTAACATTGTGTTATCAGAGCAATGCTTCCACATACAGCAATTCTTGGAGAATATTGTGTTGTGCCTCTACAAGCCCAACTCACGCACATTCCTCCTTTATCTGATGGAACATGGACATATAATCTGCATAGATTCCTGTTGCATGCAGTGTAGATGGTTTTTACCTGTGTTAGTTAAGGCCTGTACTTTTGTAACAGTTTTACTTTGCTGAGTAAGTGTATTTGATCTCCAATGCAGAGAGAAAGAGATCGAGAAGGAGGGGGTAGCAGACTGAGAAAGGCAAAGCCCTGCAGAGAAACGGATCAAATATCTCCAACACAGTTCTTATTACATTCTAACTTTCCCTGTGTGGTCCTGTATGGCGTATTTAATCTACTTCCAATACTTGATAGGGAATATATAACCCCGGATGTTGGGAGATATTTTCTTGTTACTGCAATCTCTCCGGTGCTGCAGAGTGACTTACATTGGCACTGTGTTTACATCTGAGTTTGATCTTTAAGCTGAGCAGATAGCCGCAACCCCACTGGCCCAGTTAGTCACATGACCTGATTATCATTGCATTGACCATCTGCAGGACAGAGGGGGTGGAAGGAGGAGGAGGAGCTGGACCCAGCCTGCAGGCTCATACCATAGCTGTAATTTGACACCATATCTGTCGTTCTTCCTCCCTAAACACTCCCTCTCTCCTTACGACTCTCTTTTGTTGAAAGGAATCTGTCCCGAGGATTGGTGGAGGAGGGAAGCGGTAGGCAGAGGAAGGGGGGGTGCAGGCAGTGAGATCACTTCCTGTTTTTCCTTGCCATTTGTGTATGTGTACGAGAGGGAGTGTCTGACGGATTTTGAACTATTTCTGCGAGGGTCTCTCTCTCAACCAAACATCCTGTCTGTTGGCTTCACCAATGCTCTGAGTCACCCGCCTCTGTGCTGTTCTGATTGGCTCAGAGATATAGACGAGAGCGAGAGAGAAAGAGAGAGAGAGAGAGAGAGAGAGAGAGAGAGAGAGAGAGAGAGAGAGAGAGAGAGAGCGAGAGAGAGAGAGAGAGAGAGAGAGAGAGAGAGAGAGAGGGGCAGTGTGAGGCAGTGCTATTCTCTTTCTAGCTTTACACACTGTGAAGCTAAAAGCGAGAGACCGGGGAGTGAAGAGAATGCGTCCACTCCACTTACTCCTCTCACACCGGCACCACATTCAACGCTGAACTCACTCAACCACCCCCCTTATTTCAGGATCTTATTTAACCAGGAACTATTGATCTTCCATTGTGGACTGAACCACACTCCTGACCCTGGGGGTGGTGGTGTTTTCTGTTTGGGGGGGGAATGTTTTGACAGGAGCTAGCCCAGAAGATCCGTGGCTACCAGGAGCAGATCGCCTCGCTCCACTCCAAGTGTAAGATGCTGACAGTAAAAGCCAAACATGCCACCATGTTGCTGACGGTCAACGAGGTGGAGGGCCTTTCGGACGGCATGGATGAGCTGAGTGATGAGGAGCTGCCTAGTTCTATGACAACCACCAACGGTGCCACAAACAAGCAGCTTCCAGCACACCCCTCTGTCGTCATGGTGAGTTGCAAAGCCTTTTTTGGACACACACAATCACCCAGACACTCACACATGTACATACTGCATCGCTGTATGACTGTCTGGCCCATGTTTGTATGTGTAGCTTCTATCCCTTCTCCCTTTCTGTCCAGATCACTGGTTCTCAAAGTGGAAAACAGGGAACCCCAGGGGTCCTGTTGGGATTTCTAGAGGGCGTTTACAGTTCATTTCACAATCATGTAATTACCTTAAAGTTATCCGAACTTGGAGGGTGTCTGCGGATGACAGTTATGATTACAGGTTTAACTCTAGTACTCTTATTTTCCCAGTAACAGTGTACAAAGTTATATCTGTGCAATTCAATTCCAAGTTAACAAAATGTGGACCCCATTGGGATGACATTTAATCTTAAATTAGGCTGCAGCGCCTCATGTGCATCTATATAAAAGAACTCCAGATTCAGAATAGGTTTATTCTCTATATTATTACCCTGTATTACCCTCGTCTTCTATTTCTTTCTGTGTTTTCTATTGCACAAAATAACCAAAGCTGTTGTACCCCTTACACCTTAAGTGTTACTATTCTGTCTGTCTCCTCTTGTGTATTACTGCACCGATATTGTGCTGTGTCTCTTCACTTTGCTTCGTATTAGCTTGATTCTGTCTGCCTGCTACTACAGTATGTCATTCTCAGCCTGCTCGTTCATTCTTATGTCTTCGCACATAAGAAACCGCCTCACTAGTACCCAATCTTCCTACGTGTGTTTCATTCTGATTCAGATTTCTTCGCTTCCTTGCTCTGTTACTGCTGTTTGTGGTGTTTGGTCTCAGCAGGCCAGGAAACAGGATATAACTCTGTGTGTGTGTGTGTGTGTGTGTGTGTGTGTGTGTGTGTGTGTGTGTGAGCATGATACGTTTGTGTGTATGGACTAAATGGGTTGCTAGGACTGCTGATATCCTTGATTTGTTATTGTTCAACATATTTAGTACTGCGTCATTGTTACCAGTACTGCTCAGGTTCTAACTAATCTCACCATGTAAAACCACTGAGATTCTCTTGCATGCTGGTTTGCTGATGCTCTTTGTTGCATTGCATTGCATCATAAAGCCCGGGAAAAAGTCCTCCTAATATAACAAGGTTCTGAGACAGTTGGCCAAGTTCTGCATTAACTGCCAAAAAGCAGCCCAGTAGGGCTTTGCTCACATTTCTGCTCTGCCTCTCCACTGAAGCATGCAGACACACAGACAACTGTGCTACTTCTAGGACTGCTGTTGCTGTTGCTGTAATGGAAATTACTATGGTTCTGAAACTCCACAGTATGTATGAGTATGTGCTCGGCGTGAGCAGTGTCAGTGTGTGTTTACTGTATGTGTGTACTTACTTCCTGGTAATGGCCATTCCTTTCCCCTGATGTATCCTGTAAAAAACCTGAATGGCTCATTCATTGCCAGTAGAATCCAGTGTTTATCCATTAGCTAGCAAAGAGCAATGCTACAGTAAATTATGTTTCTTAAACACTGTGCTATGGCAAAAGCGTTGCAGTGTTTGATGTCAATAGCAGTAATCTGATCTTACTGGTCTCCTCTCAGTGTTATTTGATTACTCACTGTCTAATTAATCAGCAATGTGCTCATTGCAATCTGCCTAACCTGCACTCCTTCATTAATTTTTATGCTCTCTCTTCATTTTTTTCTCTCTGTCTACTCACTCCTTTGATCTGGGCGTTTTCTTTTTGGTCTCCCTCCCGTTTCCTCCACCTGCTTCTTTTGATGTGCGTGTTTGATGTGCGGGGTGTATGTGTGGTCAGATGACAGCCGGTCGCTGCCACACACTCCTCTCCCCTGTGACGGAGGAGTCAGGGGAGGAGGGCACCAACAGCGAGGTCTCCTCTCCCCCTGCCTGCCGCTCCCCCTCCCCGGGGGCTAACGCTGATGCTCCTCTTAACCAGGTACTGCAAACCCCACTGTGGTTACCTCCAGAGCCCTCCAGCATTACCTGACCTGCCCAGCTTCCATACTATCACCGTCCGTTTTACATTTTACACCTCAAATTCTCAGTCTTACATCATAAGAAACCACCACGTTAACCTGTGCAGCAAAAAATCTCTATCTTAATGAGCACACCATCCCATCGCCACCACCTGATTCCTACCACCAAACAATTACCTCCCCATCACACCACTGTCAAAACAATGGATGTTTGAAACAGCTGGAGTTTTGGTGTGCTGTCCCAGCTTTCCCCGTTTATCAGCATTATGTTTGCAGATTTATTTTTGCTGAAGAACATTTGTTTGCTTCCAGCTTTTTTTGCTGAGATGAGAATGAGTAATGTGTCATTTTCTAATTTATGACTTACTGTAGAATGATGCAGCAGTGAAACAGAAGCGTTTTGTTGTTCTGGGAGACACAACGAAGGTCATAGTTGTTTTTTTAGCTATTATTATAAAATTAAAATGCAGTTATGTCTGTCTTGTGATGTGTCATGTGAGCCGTTCAAAGAAGACTAAACATATAAGGCAGTTGGAAAGTTGGAAAGTTAACAACGGAAAGTATCATGGGAGAGAGTTTGACTAACCTGAAATGGTTGCCCCTCTGTACTTACAATAAGAGAACTACAACAGATTGAAGACATTTTATTTCAACTGTCTATATTAGTTTATATCTTAAAGTGTTACTATGTAGCACATATGTTCTGTACTGTATGTACAGAAGATGTGGGCATATTTCCTCCAAATGTGACAATTCAAATTCATTGTTGACAGTATGTTTGAATACATACGGACATATCAGAACCAGCACACCCTCTTCAACCATATATTGTACATCACTCTCACACACTAGTTAGACCTGGACTCACTGTGCTGTTGTGCCACAGAGTCGAGGTGCCTTAAGCCGAGCGCCCCTCCAGGAGCTGTACGATCCGTCTATGGAGACCAGTGCTGCTAACCTGGATGACCTGCAGAGATCCTGGGAAACACTCAAGAACGTGGTATGTCACATCGTCAGCCACAATAAACTTAATTAGTTCACACATAAAATAACTGTTCCTATATACTACAGATATAAATGCCGTTGAACAAATCTATTTGGTATGACTTGGCCACTAAAAAACAGCTATAGAGATAGATTTTAATTTATCTGGCTTATTGTGAACTTACTGTGAACTCTGCACAATTCACAGTTGTATAGGGATAAAGTTTTAGGATTTGGGACACTATTTGCACAGTTATGATCACACAATCAGAGAGCAGTGTATCTTTGGTAACTAATAAAAAATGTAGGACTGAAACTTGAACTGATATTTAATTAAAATCAAAATATACCTCCCACCCACTCTGCTACAGCAAATCTTAAGACAAATGATGGAACAGTGGACTTTTTCCCTAACCTTTCTTCTCCAGTTGCCATCTTGACTTTGCCATCATTAATTTCTTTCTTTTTCTCTCCACCCCTTCTCTCTCTTCTCTCACAGATCAGCGAGAAGCAGAAGAGTCTGTACGAGGCTCTGGAGCGGCAGCAACACTATCAGGAGTCCCTCCAGTCCATTTCCACTAAGATGGAGTCCATCGAGGCAGCACTCAATGAGGGCCTGGAGCCTAACAAGAGCCCAGAGAGCCAGATGGCTGCACACCAGGTGAGAGAGAGGGGGGACAGAGCGGTCTGGAGATATTGGGGAAGTCATAGAGAAAGAGAGAGGAGTAAAGTGCAGTACAGAAAACATTGAAAGTAGTAATACAGATAAGTTTAAATTTAAAGGCAGACAGAAGACATCTCTTGAGTAAAACACAAAGCTGACAAAAGACAAGCCTTCTCTGAGAAAAATGATTATGGGGTTCATTATCTCACTAGCCCGTGCAACGGTTGCACAGACTGCATGGCACTGTTCTACGTTGCTATGCCAACTTCACAGCGAAGGCCGATCCAGCTCCTTTTTGTAATTCTACTGTCAGGCACTTTGGACAAACTTTCTTTTACTGCTGTCTCACACCAGCTCCTTCCTTTCCTTCTACTTGTTCTTCAAATTTCTCTTTTTTTCAGACAATTCTCTTTATTTCACTTCTCACACTTCTTTTATCTCTGTCTGTCCAGGCTCTGATGGATGAGATCCTGATGCTGCAGGATGAGATTGGTGAGTTACAGACGTGTTTCTCCGAGGAGCTGGTAGACAGCGACAGCGATGGGGAACCTGGTGACCAACTGGCTCTCCAGTCCACTCTCACTGTGCTGGGAGAGAGGATGGCCACCATTCGAATGAAGGCTTCTGGGAAACGGCAGCTCCTGGAGGTGGGCAGATGAAATTAATTTACATTTCCCAAATTTGCATACTTTCATTCTTGTTTACACTGATCTTTACTAGTGTTATAACTAACTACCAGTTATTTAGTGTCAGAACGGTCTCATCGGTGGAATCTAACGCGTCTGTCACATTGACCACTACAGGAGAAACTAAGTGAACAGCTAGAAGAGCAGCGTCAGGAACAGGCTCTGCAGCGTTACCACAGTGAGGCCGAGGAGCTCGATCATTGGTTGCTCAGCACTCGTGCAACTCTAAGCTCTGCCCTTCAGCCCCAAAACGAGGACTTGGACATGGAAGAGCAACTGATTGACTGTCAGGTAAGAATGACATTTCTGGTTTCATCTAGGGCTGGACTGACTGGTTGAATGAGCACTGAAAGATTCTGAGCTTGGTTTATTAGGATTCCCAAGGATGACAATGTTGCCCAAGGTAGATTGTGTGCATCTTGCTGCTCTCTTAATATGTGCTGAACTTTTCCTCCACTGACGCAGTTGAGGAAAACTTTAGAATAACACTGCCCTAGGCACTGTATGAAAGTCTGTATGCTACTGTTTTATCAAGAGGGAGCTGTCAAAGGCTAAAGTGAAGTATCTGGCTGCATCACTGTTCCAGAAATAGTGCCTATCCTTGGATTCCTTCCCTCTGTATTTTATTGCTATTACTATTTTAGTCAGGCATAAGTTCAGTTGATCCTTAAAAACCAAAAGAAATGTACAGATCCTACACTGAATATGGGACAATTTCAAAACAGAGCAGAATAGGAGCCCTCTATTGTCTAAGGTCACTTTATTGTCTAATGAAGTGACATATTTTTAGACACTTATTTTAAGGACATTGTGATTAGGATCCGGGTCTGACCCTCTGATCAATTGTCCTCAAACGTTCTTCCTCCAGCCTAAGTGTTGTTTCCCCACTCATCCTGTTTCTACGGTAACATAACCTTTATCTGTGCGGTAATTAGCATCCATGGCTAAATTGTAGCAGTGATCACTGATCCACAACCATGTGTCCTTATAAAATAATTTTAGTGGCAGTATTTAACTTGTGCAGTGTCATCCGAAAGGCTTTCTAAATCAGTGCTACTGGTTTTCATTGGCGTGCCTATCTTACTTTTTCTGACAGTTCTGTCACTGACAAAGGCATTTATGTGTATGTACCTTGACTGATGTTGCACCGAAGTATTCATTTTAAATTAGTTAAGGTCTAACACTGCATTAAAAACAAATGTGCTGTTTTGGCAGCTTTTTGTGGAAGAATATAATTTGAACTCTTCAATACATAAACTGATGTAATTACATATTTATACATTCATCCTATCATTCACCATAATTGGCTTCTCAGTAGTAATAATGTTAGTTCTGTTGCTCAGGCAAAGGAAATCAGTGTTTAAAGTGGGTGGGTTTGTAGCAGCTGGGAGACAGTAAGCTGATTATAGCTCACATATGGCCCCTGTGGAGCTCAGGTCTAAAGGTCTGGCCCATGGGGATCCTCTTCTCCACAGGATAAAAACCGTCTGCATTGTAGATTATTACAGTGTTGATCCAATGGAAAGGGCAAGATGTGAGAATGAGGATATGAGGTTAGAGAGATGAAGCGAGGAAAAGTGGCGAGAGAGAAAAAATTGCTGTGGAGCAACTCAGGCAAGAAGGGAGCAGTAAAAATCAAGGAGTGAAAAGAAGAGGATTTTTCAGGTTAATACTTTAGGATAGTTACATATTTAATACACCTTATTTTTACACCTCAGATTTGTTTGGCTGATTTAACTTTGTCAGCTGTTGTGAATTAACACTAAACAACCACATTCTGTTCATTCAAACACTCACACACCACAAGAAAAGTACCACACTGTAAGCAGCTCAAAACTCTCACGGGTCAGTGCTTAATCAAAATACTTTGCTGAGTCTAAACTTTGTGCCACGCATTTTATCGCCCTACATACCAAACTCTACCTTTTTTGTAGCTGTTTTAGTCAAAGCAAAACATTAAATTCCAAAAACATTCTAAAAGCTATTTGATTCTAGACCAAAACAGAGGAATTTGAGTTAGAATACCACAAAGAGGCTATTTTGTGGTAAGAAAGTGTAGAGAAATGTTCCACAGAAAAGAGTTATATGGCGGCACTCTGCATTGTTTGGAAAACAATTCTCTGTGGAGAATTACCTCCCCATCTCTGTCAAGGGCCCTTGTATCCTTGTGTGAAAGAGGGGGATTAAGGTTGTACCCCCCCTGTTCTCCCATACAGTTGTACCACTTTTTACACACAGCCTGGATATGTAAAAGAGGGTCTTTTTTTCTGTTGTTTCTCTTGTTAAGAAATGTAAGAGAGAAGTGAGTGGGATATGTTGAAAAGGATTTAAAGGGAAACAGAGTAGGCTTGAAAATAATAATAATGAGAAAATAAGTTGATCTTAAGTGTGAGATAAGAAGAGGCAGAAACAATGAGGGAAAGATGCTGCATGCTACGAAGAACTAAAAGTTCCAGTCATTATATTTAATGGAAGCCTCTAAACCACTGGAATTACTGCACAATTTTACCTTATTGGGCATCTAAAAATAATATACATGAAAAACATCACATTTTGGTTTTACTGGTCGCAACTAGTGATAAGGGGTCACAAGTAAACATTGCTTTACTTCATTGGGTCACAAGCCAAAAAGGTTGAAAAGCTCTTTTATGTTAAGAAATATTTGTTTGCACAACACACTGTGTGATTACACATTTTAGTGCTGAGATAATACATTTTGTTAGGCTCTCTAAATTATAGTTGCATACCAGTGGTAGATATATTAAGCATGGTATATGATGTAGGCATATTCCAAGTAACTACACAAGGAAGATTTTAATTCTTTTTCCACATGGGTGACTCTTTAGCCAAGTTACTGTAAACAGTAAGGAGTATGGTTACTTAACATTTTAGGTTGTAGCTCATTGTTATCAACTGTTATTCTTGCCTTTCCAGAACATGCTGTTTGAGATCGAGCAGAAGGTGTCATATCTGTCTGAGCTGTCCGTCCACAGCGAAAGCTTGCTGTTGGAGGGTCGAGCCGAAACCAAGGGAGAGGCGGAGCAACTCACCTTCAAACTGCACTCCCTCAAAGACAGCCTGACGGAGCTGCAGCAGATGCTTCAGGACAAACAAATTGGCATACAGGTGAGATCAGAGGTCACGTGTGGTCTATGGTGCTCTCCTGTTACATGCCTTCAGTTCCCTTCCCCTCTGCATTCCCACACATTTTTCCATTTCGCAGCTTTTCCTTTTTCCCTACCTCTGTGTCACGTTAGTTGTACTGTGCCGCATTATGTGACACTGTGTAACAGTATCAATGGTAGTATTGTGTAAATACTAAAGGTTGTGTCATGCTCCTTCATAAAAGTCCACTGTTTTCCACTGTGGAAAAACAAGAGCCTGTCTGTCTCCCACTGGGCCTCAAACAACAGACAAAAGGATGCTACCTCATCACATGCTAACACTAAATGTACTGCATAAGGTGTGTTTCTGATGACATAACATTTAGTCTTTGTCCCCTTTGGAAAAACAACTAAATTCTCTTCCTAAATCTCTGACTTTTTACTGAAAATGATTATCCCTTGTAGCTGGCCTTTTAGTGAATAATGAAATTCATTCATTAACAAAGTCACTCTACAACACATAGGAACTACAACAGCTTATTTGTCTGAGTATATTTGAAATGCTGACTGAATGAATGAATGTACATATATTTTTTTATATATATACTTTTTTTTTAATATATCAATTTATTTTGAAATTATTGGTATTCTAGGAGTTGACATCTCAGCTAGAGATCAGTTAACTGAAATTGACTTAATGAAGTAGATGTTGTTATGAATTTTATATACTGTACGCATATGTACAGTATATAAACTGTCACTGCTATGTGAGAAGGTGCTGTATTCCAATTTCTGTTCTTCAAAAACTCACAAACCTTTTCACCCCTTCCTTTTCTCTCATGTTAAATATTCTGAGCATAAAATTAAGTGTTGAGGTCCCTCTGTCTTTCTCCCAGGGTTCATTGCAGGAGCAGGAGGACAGTGAGCCAGACTCATCTCTGTCCCAGAGTCCTAATGTCCAGGATTGGCTTTCCCAGGCCAGATCCACACGCACACAACAACACCACAACAACCTTCTTCGACAGAGGGTAAGTAGCTGAACTTTTGCATAGTTTTTATATTTAACAGGCCTGGGATAAGTCTTTTTTGACCACTCTAAGTTTGACTCAAAGTCATGTTTGGTGCAAATCAATTTGATTGAGTTAGTGCTATCGGGCTGAACAAGTCACATCTTGAAAACAGGAATTGAATCCATTTCAGATAGGAAGTGGATCGATTAGATAAATCTGAGTTAACGCCTACATTTTATGGCTTAAATGCTGTATGTTGACCTCCTAGGAGCTGCAAGAGCAAGTAGCCGAACAGAGGAGGCTGCTCCAGTCTGTAGCCAGTGTTGGAGAGGAGTTACTCAGCCAACAGACCACACCCAATGGGGACAGGTACTTTTTCTCATCTCTCTATTCTTCTCACACTTAATTAGTTATCCCATGCACAGAATGGACAAACATTTCTCTGTCATACATTCATTCTGTAATGAGGAGCTTCTGTGATTTGAGTTTTGGTGTGATTTTATTCATTTTCATGTGTATATTTGAAAAAAGCTGTGTAAACATTTAATAACAATAGTAAAATAACACTCCAGGGACCAGATATATACGTCTATTTCGACGACTCACCCCTCTTCCCTCCACAGTGAGGTGTCCATCCCAGGAGGAGTGTTGCTGGAGTCTGAGAGCTTGTCTCTTTTGGACCAGATTAGACAGCGCTGGGAAAACCTGAATAAAGATCAGAGCACGAAGCTGCAGCTCTCCCTCAGCTCCCTGGAACAGGACCAGCTTAGCCCGGTACACATGGCATAGATCATGGAGTGTGAAGTTTTTTTTAATGAATGTTGTTTTATGTTTACTTTGACCTATGTTATGAGTTGTCTTAAGCTCATTACTTAAGACTGATTGCATTCTGCTGGTACTTTTCTGTCATGTAATTTCACACCTTCATTGTTACGTTTGCTGCCATTCTGACTTTCATTTGTCTCTTTTGTCTCATTTGTCACACTTGTGCGCAGGTCCTCCACCGGTCCCGTCTGTCCAGCCCCAGTGTGGTGTTTAGAGGCGTGTCTGCCAGCCAGGACTCTTGCTCTCCCAGAGCTTTGTTTGAAGGCTGCAGTCAGACTCTGGAAAGAATTGCCCATGAGGTAAAGCACATATTTTTCCCAATGGGAATGGTTTCTGTGTCTTTAATAAAGAACAAAAACTTTCTTACAGCTTTTAATGTACTAGTAAATATTTTTTGTTCTTCCTCACAGACGGCAGGTGGTGACAGTAAAATTATAGCGTCTTTAGGAGAGACAACAGTCCAGCAGGAACTGTATGCTGCAGTTTCAGCAGCCTCCTCCTGGTTGGATGCTGCTGAGAATCAGCTGCTCTCTGGTCCTGTGCTGCTGTCTGAAGATACAGAGACACAACTTACAAATCTAGAGGTAATAAAGACACTATTGTATTGTAGCAACACTGCTAACAGATGTTGTTATAGCCACAATACGTGGACAACACAAATAAAACTCTTGGAATAAGTGTACTCCCTATGTTACTGACCTCAGCTCTTCTGTTCAGGGTCTGAATAAACAGCTGAAGGCGATGACCAGGGAGGTAAACCAGTGCAGAGACCTTCTGGTTGGAGGAGCGGGCCGACTGTGTGGAGGAGAGGAACAAGCCCTGATGGAGGACACACTAGAGGGCCTGCAGGAGAGGATGGGGCTGCTGGACTCCACCCTGGACCAACACTGTTACTCCATGAGGGACAGGCTGCAGGAACACTCAACCTTCCAGGTACAATGGCAAGAGTGTCAAACTACCATTCTGATTTTGATTAAACTTGGAGTATGAAGTATCTTTTTAGGAAGCTTGCCTTACTTAGTGTGAACATTGTTTCTGATTGCCAGAATGAAATGAGGATGCTGTTCACAGCTCTGAGTGAAAATAAACACCTGTTGCTACAGAAGATGGCTATAACTATGGATAGACCTGCATCCAAACAGATAGAGGTATGATACTTAACAAGGGCAGAAGGACAAAATATACAAAATATATAAATCCTACAGATGCAGTAAATTGGCAGAAGCTTCTGAGAAGACATTTTCATTAAATGAGTTGGCTCTTTTGTAGACATTATCAGAGGTGGAGGACAGTCTGAGAGAGTTTGAGCAGAGAGTGACTGAGCTGAAGACCAGAGCAGAGGGACTCCAATCTGACCAGATCTCCAACCAGGAACTTCTCAAACTACAAGTAATATCAAATTCTCTCAATTTCTTTTTATCTTACATTGTGTCCGAGCACTATAATATTTCGTGACTGATATGTTTTTTGTTTTGTTTTTTTGATTAATATTTTTGACAGACAGTACAACCTATGTCACCATCACAACTAACAAAACATCTATATCATCCACTGTCCCGTTTTAAGAATACAGAAAGAAGAAAAATTACATTACATTATTCTACCAGTCAAACGCTATATTGGATTGGATCAGAACCAGTGCCTTATATTCAGACAGACAACCCCTCTATTGCCATCAGGAAGGAGCCCCAGACTTGATTAAAGATATCCTCTCTCTCGTGACTGACATGTTGATGATTTTGTGCAGGATGCATATGAGGAGCTGGTGCTGATGGTGGGCTCCAGACGTAGCAGCCTGAACCACGGCTTGTCTCTCAAGGCTCAGTATGAAGCTGCACTTCATGACCTCACAGACCTGGTGGACACCGCCCAGGACAAGATGGCTGCCGATCAGAAGATGACTGTGGCTTCTGTCATAGAGGTCCAGATGTTACTGGACAAACACAAAGTAAGGAGGGTGGTAAAAGGGGGTAGTGTTTCACTGAAATGCAGTATAATTGTTATTCATTTAGAAATTCTCTTTTTTTCTAACAGTGTCTTTCATCTATTTCTTCCTTAAATACAGGAGTTTTTCCAGGGTCTGGAATGCCATATGATCCTTACCCAGACATTCTACAGTAAAGTGTCTGGCCTGATTGCGCAGAGGGAAAACCAGGCCCTTGAGGAAACCATGGCCTTAGCCCACAGTGTGCTCAAACAGGCCCACAGGAGGGGAGTGGAGCTGGAGGGCATACTAGAGGTGGGAATGAGTGATTAATAGAATGATACTTAGGAACATGTAGAATACAGTAGCTTAGCCACTCTCTTCTTTCTCCATCTTTGACAGTCATGGAGCAGGCTTGTAGAAGACTACCAGGCTCTGTGTAGACAGCTGGAGGCTGTGGAGTGTAGCATCCCCACTGTAGGCCTGGTAGAAGAGACAGAGGAAAGACTTGTTGACAGGATCGGCCTCTTCCAGGTAAGAAACTTTATAAAGACTGGACACACATAGATTCACAAATAAATGCATGCATGCAGAATCACGATGTAATCTTACTTTCCCTAAAAGATGTAGTACAGCATGCTTGTTAGAATACTGAATTTGTAATTCATCATTTCTCCATCTGTCCTTTAGCGTCTGAAAGCCAGCCTGACGGAGCATCAGCCCCAGCTCTACCAGGTCCTGGAGGAGGGCAAGAGACTTCTTCTGTCTGTTGGCTGTTCAGACTTGGAGAACCAGCTCACCCAGCTGGGAGAACACTGGCTCTCCTCCACCACCAAGGTCAACAAAGAGCTGCACCGCCTCGATTCCACGCAAAAACACTGGAGCAGGTCAGGGTCTAACAATAGTCTGATTTTGTTTTGTTTGCCAGTGTGCCAAGAAATAAATCTCATATCAATTATATAGCAGTGTGAGTCAGCCATCCTGTTTGTGTTCTGAATACAGAAAGAAATATCCCTTAAATATTTTAGAAGCTGGCAGAACTAAAGTATCATATTGTGTCCTGTATATACATTTCAGATACCAGAGTGAGTCAGCAGAGTTGAGCCACTGGTTACAGTCAGCTCTGGACCAGCTAGAGTTCTGGACGACCCAGTCAGTGACAGTGCCTCAGGAGCTAGAAACCGTCAGAGACCACCTCTATGCCTTCCTGGTTAGTTTGTTTATCACACGAGCAGCAAAAATATGCCAAACACCTAATAATAACATATATATTATTAATGAATACACAATTAGATTCCAACTTTTCTCACTATCATTTTTGCTTCTGATAGGAGTTTTCGAAAGAGGTGGATGCTAAGTCGTCTTTGCGCTCATCTGTGCTGAGTACAGGCAACCAGCTTCTGCGATTGAAACGAGTAGATACAGCTGGTCTCAGGACGGCGCTGGGCCAAATTGACACTCAGTGGGCTGAGCTGTTGACTCGTATTCCTGTAGTACAAGAGAAGCTACACCAGGTCTGAGAACAGAAGCTGTTACACTAATGGTTGTCAATTCTCACACAATTTGTCTTCTCAAGAGGTGTTGTCCTCGTTGATGATACTGTATTTTGGCTTTTTGTAACATTGTAACCCCTCTGCTCTCATCCCTTAGTTGCAGATGGAGAAACTGGCATCCCGGCACGCCATCACAGAGCTGATGAGCTGGATTTCTCTCATGGAGAACATTATAAAGGAGGACCAGGACAAAATCATGGGAGCTGTAGGCTCAGAGGTGGTCCAGGACTTCTTGCAGAAGTATAAGGTAGAAAACTGTTATCTGTTAACACCCAAAGAGTTCAATACTTGTATCATTCTGGTCAAGCTGCAAAAACATGTTATGTATGACATGATTTTTCTCTATTTTCCTCTTTCACATCATGTCTCATTTGTATTTTACAGGGTTTCCGCATAGATCTGACCTGTAAGCAGTTGACTGTGGACTTTGTAAACCAGTCAGTGCTGCAGATCAGCAGTCAGGATGTGGAGGGAAAGCGCAGTGACAAAACAGACTTTGCTGAGAAGCTGGGAGCTATGAACAGACGGTGGCAGATACTACAGGGGCTCATTGCTGAAAAGGTAATGTTTCAGTCACTGTGTAGTCAAGAATTAGACCTGAAGGTTTTCTTCTTATATTTTTAGTTTGCTGTTTCTTAGTTCTTAAATGGAAAAATTGCCACCTTTTAATGTGGATTTCCAATCAGTACTGATAGTATATGTAGTCTATTGAAGAAATAAAGTCCCCATTGTGTGCTATATTGATTGAGAAAGTGAATTCTCCTCTCGCAGAGCCGTGGCAACTGTGGCTACATGCACCTGGATGCGTTGCGCACGAGCGGCGACTTTGCTTAGCTTTTTTTAGTTAACAAAACAAACTCACAAAATGTAAAGAAAGGAAATATTCTTACACCTAAACAGAAAAATACAATCGTACACCTTCTGAATTCAAGTTTGTCTATTTCACTAAACCGAGACTAGATTAATTACCTCTTAACTCATCATAAAACACACTCCACATTCCTGTCCAAGTAAACACACGGTAATGCACATACAGCCCAGTTATGAGCTGTCATCTGCGACAGTATCCAGCGAAAACTGCCCACACTGTCATTCATTGCAGCAAAATGATTTAGTTTCTGTTGGCATCAAAGGGGAATTTAAGCAAAGGCTCTCTGCAGCTCAGGTTCTGGAGGCTCCCTGCATCCTCACTGTAGCCTTCCTCTGCCTCTCTCTGACTGAATATGGCTGAGTCAATAAATTGAGAAATGTACGCTGTAATAAGATCTCGTCCATAACATCCTCTCGCTGATGGAAACATAGCTAGTTTGCAATACAAGAGAAGAGGACAAGGAAGTATGTGAACAGCAGTGCGCGCCAAGCTACTAAATCTGATCTAGCACTCTGTAGTTCTTCCATACACCAATGACGTCACTGGAGGACGGAAGTAGAGCAGATTTTGCAGCTGTGACTGGTTGAGACCCAGAGACCCAGAGAACATTGGAAAGAACTGCAGGCTTTTTTTCACACCATATCCCTAACCCAGATAGGTAGAGATAAGGTTTGCCGAATTATCCCTTTAAGTTTGTTCTGAATTCTGTTTGAATTTTAGATTCAGCTTTTGGAAGGACTTTTGGAAGGTTGGTTGGAGCATGAAAATGGAGTTCAGGCCTTGAAAACCTGGCTCACTCTACAGGAGGAGAAACTGAAGAAGAGACACAGGATAGAGGATGTAGCATCGGTGCAGAATGCACTTAAAGACTGTCAGGTACACATACTGTATACTATACAGCACTGCTAAGCATGCCACACACAATTCAATTTTAATGATGTCTATATTTATGACAATAAAAACAATGATTTGTTTGTTGCAGGAGTTGGAGGACTTAGTGAAGGAAAAAGAGAAGGATCTAGAGAAAGCAGAGGAACGAGGAAACACTCTTATCCAGGATAAGAAAGGAGCAGCCTGCTCTGTTGTCAAGGAGACCCTCAAAGGACTGAACCAATCCTGGGCTCATTTGGAACACATGGTGAGCTTCTTGGATCCTTTACCCTCATGGTCTACATTTTCCCATTGTGCTTTAAACCATTTACAAGTTTTGTCTTCCTATCAGATAAGTCAGATGAAGGTAAGCCTGCGGTTGGTACTGGAGCAGTGGACGCTGTACCGGCGAGCTTCAGAGGAAATTAATGGTTACCTGATGGAAGGGAGGTACTCTGTGTCCAGGCTGCGCCTCCTTAATGGGTCTCTAGAGGCAGTACAGCAGCAGGTGGAGAGTCTGGAGGTGAGGAATGCAGATGTGTGCAGAGTGGCACACCCCTGAAAAAACTTAGGAAGGAACATCTACACATTGTTCAAAAGACAATCTTGAGGTAATAAATAGAATGTGTTGAGAGACAAAAAACATTGAAGATGAAATCAACTTTACTTTTGGTGGATGTCTGTGTTTTTAAGAACCTGCAGGAGGAGATGGATAAACAGGAGAGCAGCCTGAGGAAGTTTGGCTCTGTAACACACCAGCTACTGACAGAGTGCCACCCATCTGTGGCTGAAACACTCAACACAGCCCTCCGGGACGTCAACATTAGGTAGGGATAACAAAAATCAGTCCCTGAGTGACTTCAAATCAAATTGCAGCAACTTCTGAGGTGAGGTCAATGTGTAACAATATGTTTCTCCTCCTCTGTTATAGGTGGAACAGTCTACTAGAGCAGATCTCAGAGCAGCTAAGGAGCAGTAAAGCCCTGCTGGGGTTGTGGCAGCACTACAGGTCATTGTGCGGCCAGTGCGTGTCAGCAGTTCAGAAACAGGAAGAACGTGCTGATCGCCTGCTAAAGAGCGCCACCGACAGGGAGATCACAGAGGAGGAGAGCAGTGCCTGGATAATGGACTGCAATGTGGGTAGAGATGGGACAGTGTAACACAGAAGTCCAGTATATGACTATATGAACGTTTTTTCAGACAGATGTTGGAGCTTACCCTCAGCCTTCTTTATGGGATTTTGTGAATAAGCTCCGAAACGGCTTGTCAGCTCACTATGAGGATTCACAAAGCCTCTATCCCCACTGCAGAATACCAAATTGCACCCTGCCCTTTTGTCTGCTTGAATGTCGATTCACAGCACAATCTGACAAAAGCCCTTTGAAAAGGAGGCTGCAAATGGAAAGACAGGCCCCTGATTTACACTACAGGGGTCCCCCCCCCGGTATCGCGCTGGGTTTTTAGGGCCATGCTGGGTGATGTCTAGAGTCACACTGTCCTAATACTGTAAGCAGACCTATTTTGACTGAGGATCACTGATGCAAACTGTTCCTAGAAACTAAGTAGTTGAGAACTCTTACATGTTATTGGTGCATGGGCTGTTCTTTCTGGAAAGCTATTTACAATAGAGCTTTACACAAAACATTTAGCAAAAGGATCACATGGCTCTCTTTGGGTTGTAAAAATGTTTACCACTCTTTGGCAAATGGAGCCCTTTCAAAACCCACTCTTAAATATAAAAACATGCATCAGTTTCTCTTAAATTCTGAGATTTTGGATATAAGGGTTACCTTACTAAATTGTCTTTGTCTTTTATTGCCTTTAGCATTGAAAATGCAGTCCTGTCTTTCCTGTGCCATAAGTGTACATGTAAAAACCATGACTTTTTCTAAATTCTCAAAGCATTCAGTAATTCTGTGCCTAACCTCTGATGACATTACTGTTGCAGGCGTGCCTTGATGACCAGACCTCAGTGCAGCAGTCCCTTCAGCAGCTGCAGGCTATAGGGGAACAGCTGAAGAGCCAAGTTGCCGCCTCCTCCTTGGCAGCCCTACAGTCCGACCACCTGTCACTCACACATAGCCTAGCAACACTGGAGCACGGCCTACACAGGCAGCAGGAAGTACTGCAGGTAGGAAAGCAGGGATTGGTGGGCATGGGCTGAATGATATACACGTCACTGTTTCCTATATAAAACCCCAATATATGAATACAGTAAGCCTTCACTTCTGTATATTCACTGTGTCTGTGTGACAATTTGTAGTCTGGATCTCAGGCCTGTGAGGGTTTCAGAGAGCAGTTGGACATACTGATCCGTAAGGCTGAGGAGGCTGAGGAGGTGCTGAAGGAGTCTGACCCAGTCGGCTCTCCAGAGCTCACTGTGGTCCAGACACATATGGAAAAACTGAAGGTATGAAAAACGTTACTGTCTAGGTTATTGTTGTATTATCTGTTTAAATGTGATGCTTTTCACCAAAAAGTCTGCTTAAATTAATCATGTAACCAAAAGCGTCATCAAAAAAGATTTGACGACCAAAAACGTAATTAAATTCATTAGATTTACTTTAATTTGATGGACAAAGCATGTTCGTTCCTTAGACTGTCCTACTGAAAACGTGTAATAATGTCTTTCCAGGTTCACCTGTTGAAGCTGAGCAGTCTGTCTCCAGACCTGGAACGTGTTAACGAGTTGGTGTACAGACTGCCAGTCAGTGACAGAGATGTTAAACGGCTGCAAAGTCTCAACAGAGCGTGGACCACTCACTCCGCTCACCTCACTGAGAGGTTCAGGTGCCTGAAACCTTCAAGTTTCACTTGTTTAAATAAATCTAAGAAATGGCATTAATTCTCTTTTATATTGTATAACTTCACAATGACATACTTTAAGAAAGTGTTTGTAATTTGTCACTAAAAAACCTATTAATTACATTAGTAGTGACAATGTGTAAAATTCTTATGTTAATGTTGTTTATGTTCCAAACGACTTCCCTCTGTCCCTCTTTAGTAAACTGCAGGCAGTGTTGCTCCAGCAGCATAGTTTCCTCCAGAAGTGTGAGGCGTGGATGGACTTCCTGTCTCAGACTGAACAGAAGCTGGGTGCTGAGATCTCAGGAAACTACCAGAGTCTGCTGGAGCAGCAGAGAGACCATGAGGTCAGAGAAGCATTAAAAGTGCATATGTACTAAGACAGCAATTTTTGTATGTACAGTGTTGTTATTAATATATTTATATTTGCTTATAGTTGTTCCAGGCAGAGATGTTCAGCAGGCAACAGATTCTCTACTCCATCATCAATGATGGCCATCATATGTTGGACCAGGGACAAGTTGATGACAGGTAAACAGACACACACAATCCTACAGTATATAACAATTGTACCTCTCTAATGAAAATTCAGTTGTGAGGAGGATACATGCTATTCCTGCTCTTGTCTCCTTAACAGAGATGATTTCAGTGTAAAGCTGGCCTTGCTAAGCAATCAGTGGCAGGGTGTAGTGAGGCGGGCCCAGCAGCGAAGGGGCATAATTGATAGTTTGGTCCGCCAGTGGCAGAACTACCGGGAGATGGCAGAGAAGCTGCTACAGTGGCTTCAAGAAGTGACCCGTGATCCAGATGTACATCTGCCAGGAGAACCAGTCGCCCTGCAGCAGGCCAGAAACCTGTTAGATCAGATACTGGTAGGTTTCAACACTACGGAGGAGCTTTTAAGGTCCTTCACTCAGCACCTTCTTCAAATTTCTTATCTTCTTTGAAATTAGTTTGTCTTAATATTTATGCTTTATTATCTCCGTAAGGCACAATTCTAATTAAAATGAATTTCAAGTATATAGCAGCTGCATGAGGTTGGAGCTGGGTTCAGTCACTGACACTCCCACTTCGCCATAAACTAATGATCTTCTCATAAAGCTTGTTTAAAAAGTTTGCATCATTTATGAAGTCACTGGAAGAGGACTCTGAGCTCATTTAAATAATGCGGAGTTAAATCTTTTCAAAACCACTTCTTGTAGCTCTTCAAACATCATATTTTAATTTAACACTAAATTGCCGTAAGCAAATCTAAAGCTCCTACTAATAAATAATAAACACACCCTTTTCCAACCTTAGACTCCCATAGTAAACCTGTACCCCCTCTGCCCACTGTCCCTGTCTCTGCTCCTCCAGCTAAGGGAGCGAGTTCTGCAGAGGCAGCAGGGAGGCTACATTCTGACGGTGGAGGCCGGCAGGAGCCTGCTGCAGTCAGCCGACGCCAGAGCCGAGTCCACCCTTCAGACAGAGCTGATGGATATTCAGGAGAGGTGGAGGCACGCCCACCACCGCTTGGACCAGCAGAGGAGGGAGCTGCATGGCTTGCTCAAGGTAAGACAAAAGTACACCTGGAATATTAGTGAACATATATTCATAGTTCTTTTTTTGGTTTGTTCTTTTAGTCCTTTCTTATCCAAGCCATAGTAAAAACATATGACAACATAACATAAATGCAGTGTCTTTTTTAATTTTACCCTCATTATTTCCTCTCATTGTTCAATGCTTAGGTTCCTATACTCATTGGCATGCAACATTAGAAAAGTACATTTGTTTACCCTTATACATAGATGGCAGTTTTTAGAGTAAATACTGATCAGTGCTGTATTATGGGACATTTTGTGCTATTGCAAGTATGTGAATCCTCATTTGAGCCCAGTCTGTGTTGAAGGCTAAGCTAGCTGTGTCTCTACAATTCTTCAGTGTGAAGGTGCTTTTAAGGGTGCCAAGGCCTTAATGAGCGTCCCCGATTGTACATGCAGGACACTGAAACCACATGAATTATGCAACGCTGCATTTTAAGTCTTGAAGAGAAGTACAGAGATGGAGCATACTAACTTCTGTCTTCATACAATGTCTTCTACATTTCTAAGCATCTGCGCACACTCGTGCTGAAGCATTACAAAATGGCAAAAATGCACAAAGATAATAGTACCAGGCCCCCCCCACACACACACACACACACACACACACACACACACACACACACACACACGAGTGTAGATGCTGTCCAGTGAGCTGTAATGATTTGAACCCTGCAAGGTAACACACACACACACACACACACACACACACACACAAGCACACACAAGTGTGGACGCTGTCCAGTGAGCTGTAATGATTTGAACCCTGCAAGGTAGATTTTGCAGACAGGCATAGTGCCCTGTTTTGAATGGGACTGAGTGACGCAGTTTAAAAGATGCATCTGGGAATTTTTTTTTTTTAACATGGTTCTCTCCTCTCTTCCTCTTAATCTTATTCTCCCACGATCTTAGTTACTCTCTCTCTCTCTCTTTCCTCCTTGGTTTGCACTAAGAGCGGCTACTGTAGCTATTCTAGTCCGATCCTGGCTGTTCTTTTACCATGACTCTTGCTTCAGGTATGCCACTTTGCTGCACTATTTCTTACCAAATATTACCCTGTTTTATCCTGAATTGGACCGTTATTCAGACTCTAAAAATAGCTGTAATCTGCGCCCTTTGGAGCAGAACCTCTTTATGAAGCTGTGTTAATTCTCTTCTTTGGCTGTTGGATTGTTACTGTATCACTGTTTCTCATGGGGTTTGCGTGCAAGGTTCGGGGCTGAGTGAACTGTCTACGGCACGACAATTGGTGTGTGCGTGTGTCTGTTTATTCCGCAGTTCACCTGTACTAATGCTGCAGGAAGAATATTTTGTGTGTGTTTTATGCTCTAATTCTTACTGTGTGCATCTTTGTGTGTTTGTAGAACTGGGAGCGATGTGAGAAGGGCATAAATGCGTCACTGGAGAAACTAAGGGCCTTCAAGAGGAAGCTGTCCGTGCCACTGCCTGATCACCACGAGGAACTGCACTCAGAGCAAATCAGATGCAAGGTGAGGAGAATCTAATACACACATTAAAAATGATTTCTTCCTTCCAGGTAATTTTTTTTTTTTTGCATCTATGCATTATACATGTACACATGCTTACTCTCTCTGTCTCTCTTGGTCTGTCTCTCTTTTACACATGCAGACTTCTCCTCCCTCTATCCCTTAATCTGGCTATGGGGACAAACAGATAAACAGACAGACCAGAAGCAAAAAAACAAAACAAACTTGATCTGTCAGCTGCTGTCTCATTGCGTGACCTTGTCACCTTGCGTTTGCTTTTCAGACTGTTGGTATACAGTAAATGTTGTTTATTCTCCTACAAGGGGAAATCATTTGAGTCTTTATCTAATTAAAAAATGATACTTGTTATATTTGTAGTCTTGCATATAATTAGTTTTCTGTATTTATTTTTCGAAAACTAGCCTGTCCTGATCAAGACTTTTTAATATGGCTCAGGCTGAAATGATGCCACGAAGCTGCTGGAATGAGCTCTTATTTTCCTTGTTTGTTCCCACAGCAGTCTCACATCTAATTTTTGTGTGTTAAAAATCACATTATGATATTTACAGATTGTTGTTAACCACGGGACACTGTGAGCAGTCATGTTTCATGCATGACATGTCCTCAACTCCTCAGGGAGGAAAGGGCTGTTAGAGTAGCTGCACATAGTTCGCAATAGCTGAAGAGAGAGAGGGGGTGGGGAGAGAGAGAAGGAGAGAGAGAGAGAGAGATAGAGAGGGTGCATGCGCATGAGAAAGAGAGAGAGAGCATCTCTGCTTGCAGTGGGGGTGTTTTTCTGTATGCGTGTGTGCTTCCTTTTGTGCGTGTCACATAATGGAGACATTCTCCAGGTCCACAAATAATTACACGGCAGCAAAACCGTCACAGTGAAGGAGAAGATGCAAGGTTTGATGTTACCTTATCTTGCCTTTAACCTTGACTGACAATGTTTTATTTCAATATACTGTATAAAATAATAATAATAAATGTAACATGTTACTGCTTTATGCTTTTTTTCAGAAAATCGTAGTCATTGCATTTAGAAGAATGTTTTATGCAACATGTTTTGTTGTAATATTCATCAATCGTCATTGTCAGTTTAGCGTTTGCTTTTCACTATTTCTGAGGGTGCAGCAGCTGCAGTTGAGCTTCAGTAGTTCTGCTCTGTGGTTTTCCTGCTCTATTTGACTATGGCTGTCGGTTAGTAGGCTAGTCTAAGTGTATCTTTGCATTTAAGGTTAGGGTCACCTCTCTGTGTGTTGTAAATCATCTCTTATCATGTAATCTGGATGCAGGAGTTGGAGAGCAGTGTGGAGGGCTGGACCGATGACCTCACTTCCTTGTTCCTGCTGAGGGACTCCTTGGAGGGTGTGGTCAGTGCAGATGACATCACAGTCCTACAGGAACGTCTCCAGCTGCTACAGCGCCAGTGGGGGGAGGTCTGCCACCAGGTAGATTCACACAGTACACTTGACCATAATCCTTGAGTGTTTTAAAAGGCTGATGTTATTTTATTTTCCAATAAGTACTCAAAGTGCAGTGTTATTGTGAGATTTGTGTTACTGTGAAGGAGTGTTTTGTTAAGATTGAGAGAGGTTTAAAAGAATGAACAGGACTGGGCATATTCTTGTTGCTCCTTCAGTAGGTTTTCGTTTTTTAGCATTGGGTGTTCAATCAGACCCCTAATTATTTTTAGTTTATCTTCCACTAATTCTGTTTTTTTCTGAATCTTTCCCATTACTTAACCACCAAATTGTCACAAATTGCTCATATTTTGACTCTTTTCTCATCATCCCTTTTCATGTCTTTTCCCTCCTCTGTCCTCCCCTTTGTCCCCTCAGCTTTCCCTGCGCAGGCAGCAGGTGAGCGAGAAGTTGAATGAGTGGGCAGTGTTCAATGAGAAGAACAAGGAGCTATGTGAGTGGCTCACACAGATGGAGAGCAAGGTCTCTCAGAATGGAGACATCAGCATTGAGGAGATGATCGAAAAGCTGCGCAAGGTGATTTAACACACAGACGCACAACAAAAAACGTACCTGAAAAGCACATGTGTAGAAATTAATAAACACAATACATCTATGTGCACTCGGTACAACCAGAGTCAAATTGTTTTGACATTTCCAGATCTTGGTCACTGCTAAGCACTGAGTAATTGATTTACTTACATATTTTATTTACTGCAAATCATACCTAAAACTTTAATCAGTTTTATCAGGATGCTTTAATGCACAGTTGCATGGACACACATACACTGTACACCACACTCATGCCTCCATATGTTAACCTGCTTGGTGTCTGTCTCCCAGGACTACCAGGAGGAGATCAGTGTAGCTCAGGAGAACAAGCAACAGCTGCAGGTTATGGGCGAGCGCCTGGCCAGGTCCAGCCAAGACAGCAAGGCGGCCGAGATCCAACACAAACTCAGCAAAGTCAGCGAGCGCTGGCAACACCTGCTGGACCTCATCGCTGCCAGGTGGGTGTACACGACTCAAAAGAGCAGGTGGAGAGTGTTTGATAGTAGAGTTTGAGTGGGTTCTGTGACAAAGGTAACTGCTTACTCTTCACCCTACACCCCCACCCCCCCGCTGCATTACTCCTCTTACTGGAGAAGAGTTTTAATTAGTGAAGGCATGCCTTGGCCTCAGTTCATTACCATGGTATCCTTCATGACACATGATGGGGAATTAATTTCCCCACGATGCTGCTGAGGCATTTTTCTGAGTTCCTTGCTGTTGGGCTTCCACCAGCTGCAAACCAAGAAGACAGAGGTTACATTCTTCATCCCACCTCAACTCTCTCCTTTTGTCTTCATCTACTTTTTTGGCATTCTGGATGCTGACACTTACCAGAGTTGGAACCAGTCTTGTACAGACTGAGTGTAGAGTAGTTGGCGACATAGTATTCTTTCTCATTTTTGTGTTGATTAACATGAAAAATATGGAAAACATAAACTCCTCTTTCTGTATGTTGTGAATGGAAAGTGACCTGACCCAAACTTTGACTCTATCTACCCCAGCTGTCCCTTCCCCCCTGGCAGTCTTCCGGCTGTTGCCCTCTGGGACTTTAGTGGACGAGGGAAGAAAGGGGAGAACAGTGTCTGACCTCATGCAGACAGCTGCACTCACTTTGTCTCTTATATCCGTCCTTTACTAAAAACCAACAGGACAGACAGACAGAGTTTTTAGCTGTCACAGAGTGCAGAATGTTGTGCTTTCTTTAGAATTTAGATTTTGTGGATTAATTTATTAACAGTTTCTGGAGTTTTAAATTTTCTGAGGAAACAAGGATCTATTATTCTTCTGTAGACATGTTCTACTGGAAAACTTGTTTTTCGTTGTGCACTATCCACTGAGATTTACTCACAGTTTATAGTCCCTTTGGTTTAAACTTGGTGTATGATACTCAGACACAGGCTAACTCTGCGGCACATGCCTCTGACTGTAAGTCTCTTTTTAGAAACAGCAGCATTTGTCACTCTCAGGCACTCACACTCTCCCTCCCACACACACATACACACACACACACACACACACACACACACACACACACACATATACACTCATGTCTGTTTGGGGTCCCCTTTTTTAACCTTGGAGAGCAACAGTTGATAAGTCACAGTTGTGCCACCCCACCACTACCTGCTTACCCTCCCCTTCTGCACAGACAGAGTTTAGAGAAAGTCCCATGTGGAGCACGCAGACGATAGAGAAGAGTGTTTGGATCGACACCGTTACGCTTCCTGACGTTATCTTTGGGAATTCCACACCCCCATGGTTTTGGATTTAGGGACGGATAATATGGCTGGATGCCCGAGCGAGGATCTACCGGATTGTGACTGCGATGTCAACAGGCAGGACAAACTTGAGAATTGATGTTGAAACCATGTTTGAAGACTGCACTGTACAGTCTACAGAAAAGAAGCCTTATGTTCTTTCCTCATGCGGAGCTAATTTTTCTCATGCACTTTACATTATGTTACATTGTGTTTTTAGCCAGCTCCTGATCCCTAAATAATTTCTAGATATATTTATGTGGATTGCTACAGCATCAATATAAGAATGTTAGTTAGATAATGTTATAAGAACTAGTGTGTAAAAATAATTTCTGAAGTTGTTTTAACTAGCCTGGGTTTCCAGCATTGGGTGGAGGTTACCACACACGACTGTACAATAAGACAATAGCAGGAGTCATACTGTCGCTGTTAGTGTGAGTGTAGCATAATTGTTTGATTGACAATGAATGACAACTAAACTAACCTGACCCAATGAAGCTGTGCAACCTCATACAATAGGTTTAAACAAATGCCTACACATTTTAATTATTTGCAGTTTGTATTTGACCAAACGACTGGTGTGTGCAGTGGATTATGTGTGATGCAATGCAATATATTGCCTACAGTATGTAACATTGTAAGATGCCTCATAGCAAACTTAGGAATTTTGAGTATGTGGTGTGCAGCTGATACCATGCAGCACATAATGCCACAGCACATTAGTGCTGCAGTGATAGTAGAGTAGATGTGCTAAACGTGTCTATTGTTTTTAGATTATGGTCTTTAGTTTTTTTATGTCATTTTGAATAGCCAGCCACAGTTCTTTTGGTAAGACAGTGAGAGTTGCATTGCTTTGTTGGGTGGAGAGTTGGGCGTTAAGCTGACTGGATGTTGGCTAATTTAAACATGTTTCACATATCATTGATTGCAATAAGGGTAAGGGTTTGGAAATGTCAGGCATTAGCCAAGCCAAAATGGTTCCCAGTTGTTGTGTAAGGTCAAGTAAGGATTCATCACTTCCCAACAAAAATATCTGTGCAGATCTGAAATAATACTCATAACTAATACTCATGTTACTCCTCTGCTCCGTTTAGCTGAACATGGCACTCTTTAACTCTTTGTTATTTTGTGTCTGCAGATGAAAGTGGGTAAGAGAGTGCCTTTGTTGGAAATGTTTTTGTTTTCATTCTTACTTCAAATTTTACAATCAGATGCAAAGCTGTGTTCAGTATGTTTGTCTAGTGAATTAAGAAAAATGTCCTTTTCTGCATTATTTTTGGTTTGTTGTTGAGAAAGTTGTACAAGAATCTGTCAAGGAATTTCTCCCTTACCACACTGTCTTCCTTAGTGTTTACAGTTGTCCCATGTGTTGACTCTGACTCCCTCTCTGACTCTGGTTTCTCTACCAGGGTGAAGAAGTTGAGGGAGACCCTGGTGGCGGTGCAGCAGTTAGATAAAAACATGAGCAGCCTGCGTTCATGGCTGGCTCACATCGAGACAGATTTGTCCAGGCCCATCGTCTACGAAACCTGCGACGACCTGGAGATTCAGAGGAAACTCAACCAGCAACAGGCATGTGGGACAACACACAAACAGTCCTGCACTACAAAAATGTGAAGCAGAACAGCGTATTGATATTTTAAAGGGCCTTTGTGTTGTGCAAAATGAACCACATTCAACCAAATTAAGCACATTCCCTGTAAGAGTTAAAAAAATGTTTGCAGCGTTTAACCAATATGTGGTAATGACATCCTGTCTTGCACACATACTACAAGACATGTGCACACTCAGATGTACAAGCACCTTCACAGACACAAACAAGCACACATACTTTGTGAGTATGTACTTTTCTGTAAATACTAAATAACAGCAGAATAATATGACTCAACTGAGTTGGTGGAAAATGAGTGACACTGAATCACAGGAGGAAATCGCAGCATGACTAATGCATACATATCTGGCTGTTTGTTTAAAGCTAGCCTACAGTCACTATGTTGCTTGCTGCCAAGATGCCGCTCTAAATGTGGACTGGATTCTAACACCCCACTGACCTCCTTCCTCTCCAGAGCTGCAGAGTTAGCTAACACATGCAATTACTGTACTTAAGCAGGCGGATTGTGTTCCTTCTGTACACTATTGGAGATTTAATTTATGGCATAAAAGACACATGGACCAAAGCCAGGAAGGTGCATCAGCAGACATCAAGCTACATTAACAACATTTAGAGAATGCTAAATGCTACACATACAACCTTTTAGTGCTGCAAAAATTAAGTTTTTATTATGACTCCCTTACAGGAGCTGCAGAGGGACATAGAGAAACACAGCACAGGTGTGGCGTCAGTGTTGAACCTGTGTGAAGTCCTGCTCCACGACTGTGACGCCTGCTCCACAGAGACAGAGTGTGACTCCATCCAGCAGGCCACCAGAGGGCTGGACAGACGCTGGAGGAACATCTGTGCAATGTCCATGGAGAGGAGGCTCAAGTCAGTGCCTCTTTGATAAATTCAGTCTTGTATACAGTATCTGCATTCATATGCACGCACTGGTGAACATCGTTAACCAGTGCTATCTTTTATGGTGTATGGTTAAAGAGTTATCAAAGTTGCACTTTTACATTTAATCATACATAATTGAGATGCTTATATAAAAGATTTGGCCAACTGTCCTAAATGAACAATCCAATATGTTAGATATATATATATAAATATATGTATATATACAGATGCACTTGATGCCAACCAAATCCTGATATTCAGCATACTGAACTGTAGTGAATATACTACTACTAATCATACAATCATATGTTTATATTTAAGAAAATCTAGCCATGACATTACTGAACATTTTTTCTGTGCAGGATTGAAGAGACGTGGCGGTTGTGGCAGAGGTTTCTGGATGATTACTCCAGGTTTGAGGATTGGCTGAAGACCTCAGAAAGAACAGCAGCTCTGCCTAACTCCTCTGGAGTTCTGTATACTGTCGCTAAAGAAGAGCTTAAAAAGTTTGACGTGCGTACATTTAACTTGTATTATGAGAATGTGGAGTAAATGACTGAGCTGCAGTTGCACAGTGTTTGCATGTATACATAGCTGCATTTGTATTTGAGCCAAATGCATGTCTTGTTTTAAACATAATGTTTTTATAAGTTCATGCTTTGATGTTTTTAAAGTTTCCTGTCATACATTTGAATTTCTCCGTGTAAGCAAAATACATTTCAAGACCGAGACTGTCACTGCAGGGTAGAGAAAAGTGTTTCATGTTCCTTAAACTCGTCTACACTGGTCTGCTCAGCTGCTGCAGTCCATCACTGTGCACGTGCACATTCCTGCTAGCTGGCTGTCTGGCCTGCGTCATTGGGATCTGCACTGTTTGTGCCTGATTGGAAAGTTAAATATAGATTAACTTTGCATATTTCAGCTTAAAGCTCATATTTTGAGCTTTAACATTTATTGACCTCTTATTAATTAGTGTACCATTGTTTTTGGGTTATATATATATATATATATATATATATATATATATATTTCTTTCTCACTGTAGAACAGAAAAAAATGTGTTTACAGATTATATGAGCCATCTGTAGTCTTTGTTAATTGTTTGTTTTCTTTGTGCATGCGCATAAAAACGTTTTAATAAAAATATAATATTGTATGTGTGTTTCCAAATAAGTGTGTCCTATTCAGAGCTTTAATTTGTGTGTGTCTGTTTTTTTGTCACAGGCCTTCCAGCGTCAGGTGCAGGAGTGCCTGACCCAGCTGGAGCTCATCAACAAACAGTACCGTCGCCTGGCCCGGGAGAACCGCACCGACTCTTCCTGCCGACTCAGGGAAATGGTGCATGATGGGAACAGGCGATGGGATAACCTGCAGAAGAGAGTAGCCGCCATCCTACGCAGGCTCAAGGTAACATTGTCTTAGATTATTGGCTCAACGACTGAAGTTTGCAAGAGTTAGTTACAGTATACAGCTGATTTACTCTTAATTAGTTCTAACCAACGCTTATTCTATTATTTATAGGTAGTATTTATAAACTATTTCCATATTAAATATCCAATAATATCTTCCTACTTCAGTCCATTCACTTTATTAAATTAATGAATTTCCTGAATTTATTGAGAAACAACCTAGTTAATATAAAAAGATAAAGAAAAACAATAAAGCTTACATGTCTCCCTCTATTCATTCAGCACTTCATCAGCCAGAGGGAGGAGTTTGAGACCGCACGAGACAGCATCCTGGTGTGGCTGACGGAGATGGACCTCCAGCTGACCAACATAGAGCACTTCTCTGAGTGTGACGTACAGGCCAAGATAAAACAGCTCAAGGTAAGACAGAAATATTAATTCTTAGATGACACAACAGGCCAACATGATACATAACACAACTGAGATGCAAAGATTTTTGTCTGTTGTGAGGCCTCACTTTGAGCTAGGCGAAACTGATGGAAATTTTCTGTAATTTAAACATTTTATTGGGTACATTATTAATTGAAATACTTTTTACATACGTGTGTGTGTGTGTGTGTGTGTTTCTTAGGCATTTCAGCAGGAGATCTATCTGAACACAGGGAAGATTGACCTGGTGTTCAGACAAGGTGAAGCTCTGATTGAGAAGAGTGAACCTCTGGACGCAGCCGTCATCGAGGAAGAGCTGGAGGAGCTGCAGAGATACTTCCAGGAGGTCTTCGGACGAGTCGACAGATACTACAAGAAACTCACACGACTGCCTGTGAGTAAAGATACACAGACGACACACATTAGGTAGCATACAAAAATACTCTAAAAAATACTTTGCCTGACTTTCTGCTGAAGATATGTTCACTCCATATGCGACAATCTGTAAACACATTACAAAATGTACACTACAGCTGTCTTCCTTTACCACCGATGACATGGTAAAAACGTGTCCAACATAGTTTCACGCTGACAGCTGGTAAGGAACAGATCACACACTCATGTTATATTTGCATGTTAACAGTAAGTGCGTCACACACGTTCACCTCACAGTACCTCACTAATTGCACTCTCACACTTCTTAGTTACACATATTTTGAAATTCTATAACCTTTACAGTGTCTGACCCTCCATTTTTCTGTGTTATTTTGCATTTTCTCCCATTCTTGCATTATGCTGTTCCTCCTATCATCTTGCTTTCCTTCTTCTACTAACATTTTCCTGTCCTTCTCTCTCAGCTGGCCGATGATGACCTCGATTGTTCAGACAGAGAGCTGGACATGGAGGAAGGTGGTGAGCTCTCTGAGCTGCAGTGGGGCGACTCCTCTTTGCCCCGGACATCAAGCCGTCAAGCCTCGGGTACGACCGCCCTCATTAGGGCAGAACGCTCAGGACGTGACACCCCTGCCAGCGTGGACTCCATCCCGTTAGAGTGGGACCACGACTACGACCTGAGCAGAGGTCTGGACAGCCCTGGAGGACGAGGCCATGGGGAAAGGAGCCGAGGGCAAGAGGAGGAGGATGAGTATTTGAGGACGGCTGTCACAGTGCTGTCAGGTTGGTACAACTTTACTACTGTGTGATGGATGATTTGCTTAATTGATGTTTGCTGATTGCTTGTGGATGTAACCGTAAGATGTTTTTTTAATTTAAAGAGGTCTGAAATAAGACATTTCCTGAAAAGAACTATATAACACTTATTACAAGGAAAACAGCGACAGTGTTTTAACATATATTTTATGTTATATAAGTTTCCAATAGTAAATGAATAATAAATTATTTGGTTTAAACTGAGCCTCTCTGTCAGGGAAATTCCTTTAGAAGCAAATTACATTTTTTTTTTCAGGAAACTTTCTAGGTCATTATTAAGAAATTACAGAGACATACAATTAAGCATTACCAATGTTTTCTATGAAATGAGATCAAATTGAGTATATGTATGAATGCTGATAAGCGATTTGAAAAAATATGAATTTATTTTTAGTTATATGGCAACAGCATGGGAACTGATGTGTTTTGAAAAAAAGATTTAGGTTGTACCCTCAAGTATGGAAAACAACATGACACTCAGTCTACCACTAGAAAAATATAAATCATAGAGCAATACATTATTACATAAACGTGTGTTCTCAGTATTGTAATGTGTTTGTATTGTATTGTAACATTTTTCTGTGAAAGCTGTCTTAAAAACAAGGCACCGATTGTATCTTTTTAAAATAAGAATCTCAACCAACAAGTATGCAAATGAGGTCCAGCCATTTCTTTAGATGTGGCACCAGTTAACGGTCTCAGTGGCACTCATTTAAAACACAAAAGAAACACAAAAAAGTTAAAAGAGCTCTGAGGTCAACATCCAGATCAGTGCCAAATCATTATAGATTAGCACAGATATCACATTCAGTCATGCCCACATTGTAAGTAGTATATGTGTTGTATGTCTCTCTTCCCAGATGTAGTTATCCCAGAAAGCCCAGAGGCCTATATAACACTGACCGAGAACACATTGAAATCATCCTCTGGTAGGAAACAGCAGCCCCCCTGGTTTGATAAGGAATTGTGGCGAGAAAAATGAGAGCATGCCATAAACTATAACACGCTTTTTTAATTTTTCTACCACACGGAGGCATCATTTAGGGTGCATGTTCCACCATCCAGAAACATCCTTGCATATTAAAAGTGCAAAGATGACATCATTGCATGCTGACGTCCAGATCACTAATCTCAGCCATTGCATTTTTACTTGTGTGTTGTTGTTTTTTGGTCATTTATTTCACAGCTAATATCGTTTTTAACAACGTAAAAATCTGACTTTGTGTTCTTTTCTGCCACGTCTTGCCTTTATTTTGCATTTCAGACTAATGCATGCCATCACAGCATCAGTCTACACCAACAGCATGCTAATGAAATCTTTGTCATCGAAAGCTTTACCCTCCTAGTTTTCTTGACCCTGTCGTGGGCCTCTGTGCAGGTGAGCCGGACCAGCTGGAGGCCAGTCTTAGACAGTTGGATCAGGCTCTGGATGCAGGGCGATACCACCTCCAGCAGAGAGAGGCCACCGCCAACAGCTCCAGCCCCGACATTGACTCCACATACATGGGCTATGTGAGTCCTGTTCATTTGACATTTGATGTCTTACATTACGTTCTGACATGCACATTGGATCAACATATACAGTAAACTTTTATTGCAAGCCAAAACATGAATTCCACTAACATCATCCCTCCAGATGCGTCTGATGGGAGAGTGTCGAGGCAGTATAGACGCAGTGAGGAGAGCAGAGGGAGAGCTGACAGAAGACGAGGATGACGTGCCGGGACTCACCAACCCCACCAGCACAGACACTCAGAGTGCAGGTCAGTTACACACGAACACACACATATCATGATAGATGACCTCCTCCTGTAAATACTGTGTGAGTTAAATTGATCTGATCTGTTTCCCTCAAGGTGTGATTGAGCGCTGGGAGCTGATCCAGGCTCAGTCTCTGAGTGAGAAGCACAGGCACAAGCAGGACCTGCAGCAATGGCAGCAGCTGATCTCAGACCTGCAGACCATGAGGGCCTGGTTGGGTCAGTCTGAGGCTGAACTCAATCAGCTGCGAGGGCTCGATCTCAGCACCGACATACACACCATCCAGCAAAGAATCAAGAAGCTCAAGGTTTGTTTACTGTGTGTCTGTTTTTAGTTGCTGTATCAGAGCAGCAAGAGTTGGTAATTGTTTTATACAAAATGTAGATTAATTTGTCCGCTGTCTGCGTCTAATTTCTAGGAAGCTGTCATGTACTCTCTTTTTTGCATTTGGAAAATGGAACCATCATTTTTGCAACATCAGTTTTTGTCACCTTTTCTTGTTACCTTTTCTTGTGTACATTTATCTGTTTCAGTGTCTACAGTATATTTTTAGGAACTGTACATGAAGTACATTTGTCTGCATTAATTTGACCCCACTGGCCTTGATATGATGTCCTACTTCATATGCAGGGCTCTGAAAGTTTTGACCTTCCACTCACCCTTCCACACACACTCACTCCTTAATACTGAGTCTGAGTAGCATTAGGCAAAATAACACTATTCTATAAATACACTCCTCTGAAGCCTAATAGCTTACATCAAACAGCCTCTATCTAGTAGCCACCTACAGTCTGGCCCAGTTCATGGTTCAGTGTCATTATAAATGGTTTCCCACATGAAGATGCTGTTTTGAATACTTTCCTAATTGACTCTTCACTTTAGGAGCTGCTGAAGGGGGTGGATGCCCACAAGTCAGAGGTCTTGTCCATCAATCTGAGCAGTGCAGACTTCCTCCAATCAGAGCCTGACTCTGAGGAGGCGTGGGAGTTGAGGGACAGGCTGAAAGAGATGAATGCATGCTGGGATTGGCTCAGTACCTCCCTGGAGGACTGGAGGGAAGAGCTACAAAGGGCACTGATGCAGTGCCAGGTACGAAAAAACACACATAATAGGCATCCTTAGCATGGTTCTCTTATTTTATGTTGCAACTTCTTTTGTACATAGTAATGAAAATAAACTTGTGTATGTATGTCAGGTGCTTTATAGCTATAGAATTTTGCAGCAAAGCAAGTTTTAAAAGGTGGTCCACAAACATCAAAACTAAATACATGCCATGTCTTGAGGTATAAAAGTCTTTCATCTCCTTGTATTTTTCATTTATGAAAAGAGAATTAAGAGATTATTTTTATGGCACACTCTTTTATGACTTCTTATGACATACTGTACTGTGACTTTTTATGACATACTATACTAGTATGGCTTTTTATGATATTTTTATGACCTACTATACTATAACGTTTTTATGACATACTATACTATAACTTTTTATGACATACTATACTATGACTTTTTTGACATATTACACTATGAATTTTTCATGACATTTTTATGACATACTATACTATGACATTTTATGACATACTATGACTTTTTATGACATACTGTACTATTACCTTTTGTTTTGCTTTTGACATAGTACACTATGAATTTTTTAATGACATTTTTATGACATACTATACTATGACTTTTTAATGACATAACTTTACTGTGACTTTTTATGACTTTTCTATGACATACTATACTATGACATTTTATGACATTTTTATGACATACTATGCTATGACTATGAGTCTTTTCGACATGTCATGTCATATACTTTTATGACTATACGATTACTTTTTTATAACATACTATACCATGACTTTTTTATGACTTTTTATTTATTTTTTTAGATAAACTTTTTATTGTTTTTATATTTTGGAACATACAGAACAGACAAATACAATTGAACAAGAACAAAAATCTTTTATGACTTTTTATGACATACTATACCATGACTTTTTTATGACATACTATGACTTTTTATGACATACTGTACTATTACCTTTTGTTTTGCTTTTGACATAGTACACTATGAATTTTTTAATGACATTTTTATGACATACTATACTATGACTTTTTTTTTACATACTATACTATGACCTTTTATGACATTCTATACTATGACTGGTTAGAACTCGAAGTTGCGATGAGGTCTTAAAATGTATGGAAAGGGTCTTAAAAAATGCCTTAAAAGGTATTAAATTTAACTTCAGGAACCCTGCTTATACCCTGCAATCACTATTAATCATGCTATCTTTCCTTTCAGGAGTTCCATGAGATGAGCCACGGTCTGCTGCTGTGGCTGGAGAACATCGACCGCAGGAGGAACGAGGTGGTGCCCATCCCTCCCAAACTGGATCGTGATACATTAAGAGCTCATCACAAAACACTGACAGTATGTCTCTCTAATACGAAGTTTGTGTTTAGCAGACTTGTGTTTTTTATCTCTGCATCTCCTCTGTTATTGCTTTTATAATAATCACCATTAAGTAAGTGGATAATTCAACTCAGTAGTTCCTAAAGTGGGGTTTAGGTACCGAAGGGGTTTTGAGAGTAAAGTGAAATTCTGTTTTTTTCGTACTTTCTTCACCCCGTTACCTAAAATATAGCCATATGATTATGTTCTAAGCCAGATCTAACAACAGCAATCATATTAGATTTGGTTCTTTTGGGGGAAACAGTGTAAAATCTGAGTCCATTATTGTATGTTGATTGGTTTAGTGGTTCTCTGTGTTCTGTAAAACAGTTTAAGTCTGCTCTAAAGATAACAAATGTTTACACTCTATTAACTTTAAAAACAGGATTAGAAACAACTAAAACAA
Organism: Sander vitreus; assembly: GCF_031162955.1. NCBI lineage: Eukaryota > Metazoa > Chordata > Actinopteri > Perciformes > Percidae > Sander > Sander vitreus. The sequence continues at coordinate 12,520,567 of NC_135872.1, forward strand.
AGATAAACATTTAAAAAAATCTCTGATAACATATACAAATAATCTTAAAAATGATGAATCATTAATGTTAAAGCATGAAAGCCAAGGTCTTTATTTTTAAAATACCACAAAGACTAGCCATTTTAAGATCAAGAGAAAAATACTACACAGTTCAAAGACAAATATGTTGTACACATTATATTGCTGACTCCTCTGTCTCTTTTATTTTCTTGCAGCAAATCAAGCGTGAGCTTCTGGACTCGCAGCAGAAGGTGTCGTCTCTTCAGGAGCTGTCGGCTCAGCTGCTTGTTAACACTAAACCTCAGACTCTGCTGCTGCAGTCGCAGGCCTCGGAGCAGATCCAGGCTCAGGGCAGCGCGTGTCTGGAGGCCCAGGAGAAGGTGCATGTGATCTTGAACAGGCTGAGGCTGCTCCTCAGGGAGGTCAGCTCAGACCTGGAGGGGTTGGAGAGGAGGCTGGAGACCACGGACACACCGCAGGTCAGAAAATGCTAAATATAGAGTGAATGAACTAGTGGCCCCTTAATGTTGACAACAAAATCTTCCTCGCCATTAATAGCATTTTTATGATCTAAATATTATAGTGACTGTTGTTGTTTTGATTTATTTTTCAGGATTGCTTACCGTTTCCTGTTAGCAAATCAGAAATCTGTGGATCAGCTGGTCCTGTGTCAGAGGTGACTGTCCAAAGTCACAAACGATTGGTAATGTTTCCCCTCATAATGTCCATGCTCAATAAGAGGCCCCAAATAATATTGCAGTCAACTTACCTTCTCCCTTTGGTTTCCAAGTAGACATCTCATAGACATGTGCCTACTACCCTTTTATTTATTTTTTATTGTTAATATAAATGTTTTCCGTTTTTCTATTGCTCTGCTAACATGTACTAGAAAAGATTTGTTGCTGCCCCAACACTCCTGCCCCCCCTCCCTTTTTTTAGATGTTTTTTGCTGTCCACACCATGTTGATCTGCCAAAAATGTACAAGAAAACCTGGCTTTTCGTTTCCCACGATAAAACTGTTCTGTAATGGCTAATTTCAGATCTCATTTTGGATTTCATGTATTAAAGAAATTACATTTGTTTTCTGTTTTATTACTATGTAAGTAATACTTAAAGCAACAATATGTAACTTTTCCCTCTTCGGTCCCCCTACAGGTTGTCTCATTGGAACTGCGGCTGTAGTTCCAATGAGACAACTTGTAGGGGGACCGAAGAGGGAAAAGTTACATAGTGTTGCTTTAAACATATTTAATTTGTCAGTTTCTTTTGACTTATGATAATTTAGTCTTGAGAAGCCAGATTTCTTGGTTCTTAAAGTCAATCACCATCATTGATTATGTTGCTGCTCTTCGGTTGTTGATGATTCCTTCTCTAGCGATGTTATGGCTCTTTATGTTATTTGTTTTTTCTCTCATCTGAGGCTTTGTCTTTATTTGCCCTTGACTGAAACATTCTTTTCTTTCTTTTACCCCTCCCTGCTCATTACGTGGTACAGCCCCGAGGCAAAAGTAGTCAGGCCCACCCAGGACACCCTGAGAGCGGCCCGCGCCACAGGTACCTCTCTCCTGGACTCTAGAAACACGGGATGATAATGGAACCAAAGCTATGCCTGACTAGAAACTTGATTTTATTTAGTCAACCCATGAGAAAATCAATTAATCATAATCAGCTATGTTTACTCATTGTAAAATATATTATTAGATGATTTTGATTTTTTGCTTCTTTAATTGATTGGTTTTAAGGCTTTAACCCTGCGTTCCATGATCCTCCCTTATTCTAGAGACCATGTTACAAGCTCTTAAACGAGTGGGGAATCGCCTACATCAGGCCGCTCCCTTTCTCCTTTAAATGTTTTATTTCACTGCTTCTCTTTGCCCTGCTGCTTTTTGAATGGCATCATGAAATATTGCATTGTTATACTTTTTGCTTCTCCTTTCTCAGAGTGGCTGTAGCACTCTCCTCGCCCACTAGATGGCATTATCTGAATCCCGGTGACCCCTCAGCCCTCGTTCCTTTAGCTCTGTTTTTCTATCTTCCTGTTTCATTCTTTTCATAGTTGAAAGCAGGATATGATGCAATAACTCCTGCGTTTTTTTCCTTCTACCTTAACTCCCATTTTCTTTCCTGTTTCCTTTCCAGACCTCTTAAATCACCCACCTCTGACTCTGTCTTTTCTGATTTAACTTTCTATGATTTCCATTAAATGCCAACAACAACAACACACAGGCCTGGTGAAGACTCTAAGCTAGTCTTGCCGTGAGTTTTGTCGTAAAAATTATGTCTTTGCTTTCCCCTGATAGCATCCTTTATATGAGAAGCAGGGACTCTATCACATATTAATGGGCTGTGGAAACTGAAATCCAGCAAAGCAGGAGGGTTTGCCATGAGCCACATATATAAACACATACACAGTACACAGCAGCCTTATGGTAGCATCCAGGAGGACTAAACAACTAAATGAAATCAGCAGGCTACAGAGCGAGAGGCTGGAGGATTGTCAGGGTGTCTGACACTCCTTCAGCCTCCTCGAGGATGAGTCGCAGTAAGAACATGCTGTTCCTCCCCTTAAGTCTAACTGTGGAAATCTCAGGGGCATTTGGCATTTCTCCTGAGTCTGTCTGGAATGAGATGTGGCATTGAACTCACACATTCTGCTCTAAAGCCAGAACGTTTCCTCCCCAGTGAGATACGGCCGGCTATCTACGAGGGCTTGTGGTTTTTCTAAGTGTGTTTGTGTTTTGTGCGTATGCAGGTCTGCTGTACATGTGTGTCTCTGTTCAACTTTGTGACTCTCAATCTCTCCAAAACTATTGGATCTGGATCTATTTGCCGCATTTTTGTATTCTTGCTTTCTTTCCTGTTGAGTGTTTGCTGAGTCTTCATTCTTTTGCCAGACATGGGTAAAATAGTATTTGCAAACATGTTTAAATTCAACCTACTTTAAATGTCAGAATTGCCAGATTTACTGTAACTAGATATAATTTTCCTTATTGATTAATCTGAGTATATTCTCAATTGTTTAGTCTATGAATTGTCAGAAAATGGTGAAAAATCACAATTCTCTAAAGACCACCGTGATGTTTTAAAATGTCTTGTTTTGTCCAACCAACAGTTCAAAACCCAAAGATATTTCATTTACGATTACATAAAACACAAAAAGCAGCAATTCTCACATTTGAGAAGCTGAAGCTTTTTGGTGAGAAAAAAAAAAGATTAATTATTTATCAAAATAGCTGATCAATTTTCTGTCGATTGACTTCTTAATCGACTAATCCTTTCATCTTTAATCTGTAATCTAATCAAATCTTATTTGTCTTCATATGCTTCCCATTGATTGTATTAACTTTCTGGCACTTTGTACACTTCAACTACATTCCAGCTACCAAAGCAAACCAAAATGAACACTGAAAAATGTTTCTGATTAAACAGTCTTAGCTTGAACATCATGCGTTTCTGATTTAAGCCCCTGAGGTTTGAGCATTTTTCACACTATATATCTAACTTTGAACAATTAAAAAACGCTATCAAGGGGTTTTCACAAAACATGATTTGCAAATACCAGTGAACTCAGGTCTTTTCTTTGCTGTGTTTAATTTCACTCCGTGTCTTCCAGCAGCCGGAGCAGATCTCCAGGCGCCGCTGGCTGCGTTTCCTCCCATTCTGACCTTCCAGACAGCTACTCCTCGCCGACCTCCTCCTCCTCAAAAGGCCCGTCCTTCCTGCTGCGGGTCCTCAGGGCTGCACTTCCCGTCCAGCTGCTCCTCCTGCTCCTCATTGGCCTGGCCTGCCTGGTGCCCATGACCGAGAAGGACTACAGCTGCCACCACGCCAACAACTTTGCCCGCTCCTTCCATCCAATGCTGCGCTACACCAATGGACCACCGCCCATATGAGAAGTCGCTGAATATCTACCTACTGCTTTGCCAAGGACTCCACTGAATGTTTCCTCTTCACCCCGTGCTCTAAAGCAACACACTGTTCCCATGCTCGGGAGCAAACATGCATTATGAAGTGATTCAGAGGTGATATGAAGACTCCTCTGACGAACATTGCACACCCACTCTCCTGAACTCACCTCAACCCTTTAAACCCACTCTCCAGAATAAATGGACCATCATCTGGAGACCCCCCTCTCCCCCAATTTAAATATTCCATCTTGTTTTAACTTAAATATGTATTATTTTTTAAGGTTCCTGAAGAAACCTGAGAATTCAATGAAAACAAAGCACTATTTATATACTGTATGTTGGGAGCCAAAGTCGACCGTGCTTTCTGTCCATGATATCCAGTGCTGCTACTATTTATTTAGCGTTCAATCAGTTAGATTGTTAGTATTGATGAAGCTAAAGCACCACCTTGAGTGTGGGATATTGTACCTGTAAATTGTACAGTAGACTTGCAGTTTGAGTAGCAATCATTCACAGTCTCAGAAGCAAAAGACACATCTGAAGAATAACTCCGACATAACGACTGAAACAGCACAGAAATCAGCTCAACAGGAGTTCTTTCTGAAGGATGAACATGTTTTCTGCTTGACACATTTCAGAAGAACATGCTTGAATTTGGAAAAAAGTCTTCATATGACGTTAAAGCTAAAACCTGAATCTATAGCACTGACATGAGCACTGTTGAAAGGTACTGCACTGAAACCGTCCAGCAAAGATGGCCGACTTCTTTCCCCAAAAGCCAAGGCTTGTATTCCTGTTTTTAATTTCAGTATTTAATCAACTGGGGAAATTATAAAAAAAAAAAAAAAAAAAAAAAGATTTGACCTCTCAACTGATTTGTATATTTTTGTTGAAATGCCTTTGAATAGGCAGTTATTTTTTTAACTTTCTGTTTGAGCATGCAATTGAAAGTCCCCTGCTTTTAAGAAAGCCAAATAATCACTAGTAGTGTTTTAGTGGACGGCTGCAACATGAAATAGTGAGCTTTGTAATACCTGCGATAATTATTCTGCTGTGATGAGACATCGGAATCCCTGCGTTGTTAAAACAGAATCTGTAAAAAAAAAAATATGATGGAATATGATTATTTATGTATGTACAGTTTGCTAATGCCGACTTCATGAAGAATACACTCTTTGCAAATAATAAAACATGAAATATTTACATTTGTGTATTCTTGGTCCCGATTTTGGGAAACAAACTTACAACAAACAGTGATGAACAATATTTTCTCAGTTAATGCTTTTATTTTTATGCACAGTAAACAAATGACAGTCAGTTCAGGTTTGACTGGACTTTCAGCTCAAGAGGCCAAATCCTATTGTATCCTGTATGGAGGCTTTTCATACATTTTAATTGCCTATATTTTTTAAGTACAGAAACGATTAGTGAATTAATTGGTAAGTCAACCGACAGGAAAACAATCCACAACTATTTGGACCAGCAGTTAGTAATTTTTCAAGTAAAAACGCCAAATAGTCCCTGGTTGCAGCTTCTCAATTCTGACCTTTCAGAAAGAATGCGAGACGAATGTTTGAGGCGAGTGCGAATTGAGCAACATATTCGCGCCATTCCCAGGGCTTATAGTAGATCTCTTTCATGAACGTACAGAAACGAGAATAAGTAAGTAAATAACAACAATCGAATATGTGCAAATACATTATGATAATTAGGTTTTTGGAGGTGTCTAAATCCAGCCAAACTCAACATGTAAACACTGAATTACTGGATGAACAATAACCGGTAGTAGCTTTGAAGTGGTTGAACAACTGCATCAAGACAAAAAACAAAAAAAACAGACACACACACACACACACGCACACACACTTCAGAAAACTTGAGTTCAAGTAAGCATAAAGAACAAACCGACTACACACAAAAAGCTGCAAAATTCAACAGATGTATCCTCATATATTTCATCATTAAAATAATTTTATTCCCAAATATATCAAGTTTAAACTTTTGTGTGTGCAGAAAACACAATACCTGATGTTAAGTCCTTAATGTTGGAATTTAAACAAAAATAAATTACACATTCATTTGAACCCTTAAAGCAGGGAGGAAGTGCACTTTGGTCGAGGCGAATAACAATTAGCTGCTCGTCATTTCAAAGCTGCCACAATATGACCTAACACCTGCCGTTTTGTAAATAATATTTAATAATAAGCTGTACTGTAAAGCTGTTAGAGACTCAAAATCACATAGAAGACAGCATAGAAGAGTAACCGCATTAAAGCTCAGATTGTAGTAAATTGGAGTAGTGCAAAGAAAAACTGTCTCCTTAAATTCAATTAATTTATAAATTATTATCTCATGAAATCAATCAAAAACAACCATTATCTTTTATTCCCAAACCTCTCTCCTCCTGTACTAAACACATCACCCATAAAAATGGCTTTTGACCTTCATGTTGCTTGCCGTGCTCGGTCTCATAGCATGTGGGTGCAGTCAGAGCGGGACCCTCCATACTGCAGGACTGTGGGGGCTCTGCTCGGGCTCTCACGGCTCACTCGGGGTCCTGAACTGGATCCACCTGAAGAGGAGCCGCCGCTGCTGTTGCTGCTGTTGTTGCTGATGATGGTGGAGGGAAGCTCTCCATCAGCCTGGGACCAGGGCTGATCTGGTCTGTCTGGCCGCTGGACGCGGTGAGCATCCAGCATCTCCAGCAGCAGGTCATACAGAGGCACTTTGTTCTTGCACTTAATGCTGTAGAGATGCTCCATGCCTTTGTTGCTGCAGGGAGATGAGGAATTTGAATGAGTTTATGCATCAGTCAGTTAATGAGGGCTGCTACAGATTTCTTTCTACATCCCTAAAGGCTCTGTTTGATTTTCTAATTGTATGTGTTTAATATATTCTGGAAAACACACTTGTTCCCAAGCAATAGCTTGTATTGGGATTTTACTCATGGTCTATTTTTTCAGTTTTTTTTTGCCCTTCAGTTGCTTTTTATTCATTGTTAATTTATTGTTCTGGTTTTTATTCACTACTTTCTTTGGAGAATTATCTTGCTACATAATTTAAATGTATTAAGGCTGGTGTTTCCTGTCCACAAATCAACTATGTGTTAGTTTGTCTCTCAGTACTTTCTGATCTTCCTACTTTGTCTGTATTCAGCCCCATTCGGCCATCTTACTAGATGGAAAACGTTTTTGTTGGGGACTACTTTCTGCTGAGGAATAATACACATTTGGTGCTCTAGTCAGTATTTACAGCAGCAGAATTATGTATGTGGGATCATTGTGATGAAGAACAATGTCAACCGTATAACAGCATAGCTCACTGATGTGTGAAAACAATTATCTATATTTGGCTTTGGATACACAACACAATACTTTGTACTTAGTAGGATCAATTTATTGTTGCTTTTGGTCTTTAAGGTTTTATTCTTTAAACTCTGGATAGACACTTAACTAAACAAATTGTTTTAGTGTGGTTTATATATTGTGATATACTTGATATACTCTACAGCAACAACTCATCAGTGAAGAGGAATACATTTAACTATTTACTTTACTTATTGATGATTAATGCTTATACCAGCTTACCTGAAAAGAGACCATCAATTATGTTTCTAAAAAGAGCCCAAACCCTTTTAAAGCATTTATCTTTTAAATTCAAAGAACCACTGTGGATCACTGAAGCAGATTCTCAGCAGAACATGTTGAAAACAAAAGGCTTAATGTTGTAAACAAAAACAAAAAATTCTAATTTAATTTCACCTCATGTGCCTGATGTGGGAGAGCAGGAGGAGCAGCTGTGCCTGCCGTCTCGACTGCTGCTGAACTGAGCATCCTGATTGGCTGATGTGATGTATGAGAGCGTCTGTGATGGTGTCAAGCATGTTCTGCACTGCTGCAGTGTCGTGGAGGGGCTCCATTGTACCGGTGCAGAAATAGAAGGCACCTGACAGAGGAAAAACATAAGCTTACAGTAAATTTGTCAAGCTAATGGACCTTTCTGTTCTTAAACAGAGACTTCAGTAAAAGTAATTCACCTCATATAGACATTTTTACTTTTACTTGATAAAAGATCAAGACTCAAACACGCATATAAGAGAAGAGCATTGACTGCAGATGCAGTATTGCCCACACAGCAATCAAACATTCATTCGGCTCTAGCAGCTGTGCCAGTTTTGTCATCCCGCTGGTATTTGAGTTTCTATATAGAATATCTCAATCTCCGGGACAAACGCAATCCTCTGTGCTGCCTCATGTTGTCATGGGAACAGTTATCGGGCATATTGAGGGTACACTCTGTTCGCCTAATGGGCCTGAATAACGTTCAAAGACATCTGTGGGTGTATTTTGACACTGTTCAATATTTACTCTTGAGGACCAAAAAATGTAAACCTGTGAGAAAGTGGTGTGCATGCAAATAAAACTGTGTGTAATTGAAAAATTAAGCTAGAGAGCTTATATTTTGATTAAATAATTGTCTCTGCTTTCCACTGTCATTGTTTCCAGGCATCACTTTACACTTAGTTTCTCTTAAAATGTTTCACAAGAAGGTCTCTCACACGTGTTGCCTCACCAGAGTTGAGCAAGATAATAGCTTTGAGACAGACAAACTCCTCGAGCTTCAGATTAAGCAAGCGGAAGCGGGAAGCAGTGGCTAGCAGCATGTCAAAGATCTCAGCCATGCCTTCGACACAATCGCCTTCGTTCCTAGAGAACAGAATAAAAGAAAACATGAGGAATTTTGTTTAGATATTTGAAGTTCTCTTTTCTTTCTTTTTTAAGATTATTTTTTGGGCTGAAGACATGAAAGGGGAGAGAGGGGGGAATGACATGCAGCAAAGGGCCGCAGGTCGGAGTCGAATCCGGGCCTGCTGCGTCGAGGAGTAAACCTCTATATATGGGCGCCTGCTCTACTCAGCTAACCAGGCGCCCAAAGTTCTCTTTTCTTGTGTGTTTAAAATTCTGTAAGTCACACATAGACTAAGTTCTGAGCTGCAGTGCACCATCAGTATTCAAAAAACATCTGTTACCATTAAGCTATCCAAAGAGTGGCCAGATAAACAACTAATGGACTGAATCACTGCAGTGCTCCATTTGTCAGCACAGTTGAAAAGTGAGGGAAAGATGGATAATATCCAGTGGTTGGAGTGCAAGATGAACTTGGACAGCACAGAGCCAAGGGGATTTTTCAATCCTGACCAACAGCGTTTTAGTCATCATGTCCAATTGCTGAGGACACTTGGAGGTTTTAGAGATAATACTATGTAATACACTTTTGAATCAAATGGGACCATCAGACACATCAGAGGGTAAAAGCTTTGTTTGTCTGTCTGCATGTCTCCCTCATGCCTCTGTCTCCACCTTCCTCTCTTTTTCTCACTGAGGTAGATACTGAGGTCTGGCCAGCTTGTTTACTTTCAACACGGGGGAAAATGGAGGGAACCAGCTGTGCCTGCAAAGCAAAAATCCATGCCTCACGTCCCGCATTTCTAGTTTTTGTCCTCTCTGTTCGTCATTTTGCTCTCTCTCCTCCGCCTCCTTTCCCATCATCTCTCCCTCAATAGTTCTTCCTTTGTCATCACTCCTTGCATTGAGTCTTTGAGAAATCGCTGTCCTGGTTGTCAGCTCAGTACTGTAATGATTAGAGAGGCTGCTCTCCTCTCCATGGGGAACCTGTAATTATCATTTCACTCTATGATGGTGGCACAATGGCTGGCAAGGTGTGAAATGGAAAATCTACAATGCTGATGTATCATTCTTAAGATGCGTGTGAGAGTGAGAGATAGAAAAAAAGGTAAGAAAAGCACAGAAAGAGAGATGAAAAAAATATAATAAGGTGAATGTCACAGAGAAGTCAGGTGAGTATTCCAGGCTACCTGTCCAGTATGAGGTCCTGTGCGAAGATGAGTTTGCCGGGGCAGTGGATGGACCTCCAGCTGAGCCCGATCATCAGCACCTCCAGCCATGAGCTCTCCAGCAGCTGTGCCTGGTCATGGAGGCCCAGCTGCAGGAAACCTAGAAAAAACACACACACACACGCACGCACACACACACACACACACACACACACACACACACACACACACACACACACACACACACACACACACGTGTTTTATCATGATCACAGCAGTTATTTGGAATCAAGACCAAATCCAAACACAGACAAAAACCTGGTGTCAGCAAGAGTTGCTGTATCAGTGCTGATTACTCTGAGCGTTGGATGTTAACTGCGGATTTATAACACTCCCAGAGTTAAATGTTTTCTGTGCACCTTCATCCCACTCATAAAAATAGAAATATGCATTCCCTTGTTTTCTGGCAGGGACTGGCTACTTAAATGAAACCATCTACAATCTCTCTCCTCTTAAGCCTTATCACTGGCACTCAGCTGTCACAATTCATATGTAATTACAGCCAATTCCCTTCCATTGTCCCTCTCTCTCCCTCTGCTTGGGACCCCTCACAATTAAAACTGTGTGCCTTTGGGCTTTTAGTACCACACAAGGTTGTAATAAGGTGGGTGTGTGTGTGTGTGTGTGTGTGTGTGTGTGTGTGTGTGTGTGTGTGTGTGTGTGTGTGTGTGTGTGTGTGTGTGTGTGTAAATAAAAAGGGTGATGTATCCTATACTGCATTTAGGCTCTATGGGGTGCCAGGGGACAATCCTCTCAAAAGTGATGACTGTAATAACCATCACTGTAATGGCTCTGTGTGCATGTGTTTGTGTGTCCACAATAAAGGTCGCCCATCACCTTGCTGTTGCCTACGCAGTCAAATAGACAACCATCGAAGACCATCACCTCTGTCATATCTGTATATTTAAATGTTTAAGAAAGACACCATTTCCAAGCTTTAAAAATGATATGTCCCAATTTGGACAAAACATGTCATGGTGCTCCAGCAGACCTGACTCACATGTTTTGCACCTGCCCTCACCCGGCAAGTATTTTTTAATATCTATCCAAAGCTACAGACATCAGCAAGAATGTTATTAAACTGGAATTTATCCATCTGGCCTGATGATTTTAACGAACCTTGAAAAAATAAAGTTTGCACTTAGAATGCTACAATCCAACACTTTTATAACCTTAATATATGTAATATATTTTATAACTGACAGTTTGTGACGAAAATACATTAATTAACTTTCTTTATTTTTTTGTTTTCAGTAACTGTATCACTTTGATGGGCTATTTTTTATTTATTTATTTCTATTCTATTATTTAACTGATCACATGCCATTTTGTTATCCACTATGTGATACATTCAGTTTAAGGGCAGTTGTACAAGATTGTCTTTTTGCTTAAAGGCGCACTATGAGTTCCTGCATGGTTTCAGCACGATTTCATTTTTGTCTCAAATTGTAGGCATCTCTCCTTGATCCGCTAGCTGCCTGCCCCCTGAATCTGTCATCTGTTTAGCTTGCCTCTGGCCCGCCTATATCAGATACACCGATGTGATTGGTTCAGCTCGGCTACAAGGGCATAGTTAACGAGAATCATTGCTCAATGCCAGAGTGACTCGCTGAGCAAATTCAAATTGTGCTCTCGCTAGAACTCTGGATTTCCAGGGTAGGAAAAATAGGGTCCAGGTTGAAAAATACCGGAACAACCCTTTAAAAGTGCACTATGAGTTCCTGCATGGTTTCAGTGCGATTTCATTTTTGTCTCAAATCATAGGCATCTCTCATTGATCCGCTAGCTGCCTGCCCCCTGAATACACTGTGAAAAAGCCCGGTCTCGGGAGACAACACAGGGGTCGTAAACGTCAAACAAACACTAGAGGGACAGGCTGTGCACCAAAATACAACAAACCACGTTCCAGCCAATAACAAGATATTTGGAGGAGGGGGTGGGGGTTAGTGCGTCTTTTTCACTGACATTAAGGCTGCTGCTCTAAAAGCACACCCTCCCCCAACCATCTTGTAGGTGATTGGCTGGAATGTGGTTTGTGCACTTATAATAACAATCTGAGTCTGTCAGTGGCAAAAACAAGCAAATCTGTCAAATTTTTAAAAAGACATATCTTTAAAATGGGCCTGAAAAATACACTGCATTATACATTCAATATATAAGAAGGTTTGTACTGCTGAAAAGGATTAAGAGTATTTACTGGTGGTGTGGCTACCTTGCCACTCTATGAAGTACCTGGAAGCTTCTTGGCCCATGCAATCATGTGGACCAGCTCCTTATCGGCCATGCTGGTTAGCAGGGTCATCATGGTGACCTCAGTATAGGGTCGGTTTAGCTTCTGACGGGAGCACAGTATTGGGGGCTCGGCACCCTGGAGAAGGAGGAGCACCTGGGGAAGCAGCAGAGAAACAAAAAATGTAACCAGAAAAATAAAAGCTGCTGTGTTTCAAATTGATTTAAAGTAAGTACAAACAGATTTTAACATCCACAAGCCACATTGCCCTGAAATTTGGTATGTGGTCCTAATATTTCTTTAAGATCCAAATTTCCACCAGGCCAACAATTTGCACCCCAACAAGGTATTTCAAAAACATATGTCTCTACATGAATAAGCACCTGGTCAGGAGGCATGCCAGTCAGCAATAATTTTCCTCCTCCACCACAAGCACTACTGTGTTTCCTCCCGTCCTGAGGGGGCACTGTCCTGTGCGCCAGGACCTTAGAGGCCTTGTTTCTGTCATTGGTGCCAGTCCGTCGTTTGTCATGGCGCAAAACACGCCCGCGGTCCTTGCGCACACCTTAAGCACACAGCAAGTGTTTAATAAAAAATAACACGCAGATAAACAGAAAAAGCCACAAACATGCATGCACACAGTCGCAACAAACCCGTCAGGCTTTTTTTCTTGATATCACTCACACATAACTTCATATCCTGTTTTTACCACAAAGTCCAGCAGTGCAGATTATATGGATGCCTGTGTGATTCAAGAAGTATGAAAACAAACCGGGGGTGTGTTTTAATCAGTAGTTGTACTCCTTAAGAGGAAATCACTTCAAGGCCATGTTAAAGTTAGTCTCAGGCTTATCTGCCTCCACCAGCACTCTCATATTTGTGCCGATCCTTTCAGCAACAAGTAATGGTTGATAAATGGCAATTAGTTTTGAAATTTGTTAATAAGTGGGTAATCAAATTAGTTTATTTAGCTGACATAAAAACAATATACTGAAAAGCTAAATAGTGCAAAATGAAAAACTAGTCATAAAAGACTGACATGCAGACAGTAAAAACACAGGATAACCAATACCAACTAAATTTAGTAATAGACAGCACATTGTAGAAATGAAAATTATGTAAAATAAAACAAGAGAGATTGGTCTTGGAAAAAAATGGGAAATCTGCTGTATGCTGGCGTTTTCTACCCACCTCCTTTCATCATGCCAACTTCGTAACACTTCCTAAGACGGCAAGCCTGGCAGCTCTTCCTCCGATTCCTGTCAATAGTACACTGATTGGTTGCTGGGCACATATAGTCATTGTGACCTGAAATGGAAGAAAATCTATTACTTCAAGCCCCCCACTCCATTGTTCAGTTCAGATGTATGTTATTTAATAGCCAGGAACACTCTATTCCCATTAAACGTGGCATCTTGGCTTTGTCATTGTCATAGACTATTGGTTTTCTTTATGAACAGTCTTTCATTGCAAGACTTGTCAATATGATGACATGACAAATTGAATAAATACAACAGTAATATACCTGGCCTTTGTTTTAAATGCACTGTGTCTGGGAGTGTAACAAAATTAAAACATTCTGGAGAGAGGTGATCAATACAAATATGTTCATCTTGTCTGTGAACATTCCCCTTGACCCTAAGATGATTTTGCTGCACATGTATCCAACAAATCTGAATCTGAAGCCCCAAGAATATAAATGTATTGATTTTGCTATACTACAGGCAAAAAGAACTATAGCTCTAATTTGGAAGAAAATGGAGGCATCTACAAATGGTGTTTGGATCAAGAATATGGCTAAATGTATGTCCATGGAGAGACTGACATACTGTATATTGAAAGGCAAATTGGGGATGTATGAGAAAATCTCCTGACATTTGGAGGGGTTGTTGAAAATTGTATTTCCAATTAAAATGAATAAAAACAATGTTAAAAAATAATAATAATGACATGATTAAGCCACCTACAGCAGATTATGTTTTTATCTGCACACAGAGGCAGCAGTACATGAAGGGTGTACACCATGTCATATGAAAGACATGAGATGCAAACAGAGAGGAAAACGGTTCAAACTAATAGAAACAAAGTCAAATCAAACTTGAAATTTAAATTCTATTCCCTTAACTTAAAATCTGTTTCACAATGTCATCATTTTTCCATATAAAGCTCAAGTGTGACTGCTAATTTCTCTGTTGAAGTTACAGGCAGTTCACTTCCGTACCATGAGCCTACTAGATCTGCCTGATTACACCACACTACATTTTTTGAATTTGTTGACTGATAGCAAAACTTATTTTTATGGGGCATGTTGCTCCATTTACGAAGTTGACTAGTGTACTGTTAATTGTGTTCTTTCATATGGTTATAAGTTTGACTGATACAATAAGAAACATTATTCAAGTCTAAGCATTTGTTAGACATAATCTCTCACAAACAGCTAACGTTTGAGAATTACAGCCATTGGTCACAAATGGATGAAACAGAGAGATTACCTACCCTGGATGCTCCTCTTAAAGAAGGCTTTGCAGCCCTCACAGGACCACACCCCGTAGTGGTACCCAGAGGCATAGTCACTGCACACGGCACAGAAACGCGTCTCTTTGACAATCTCAAACCCCCCGGCCCCAGCCCCGGCTCCAGCTCCTGACTCCCCCACGCTGTATGACTCGTCACTGGTGTTGTACTGGTCCTCCATGGAGACTGACTGCTGACTGGATGGGACACTGGACCTGCCACAGGACGTGGATTTCAGCTCTGTTAAATTATCTCACATATTGACTTAATGATAAAGTGTGTTCATAAAGTAGTAGTAGTAGTAGTAGTAGTAGTATTTATTTATTTCTAACATGTAACAATTTAAAAACAAGAAAGCAAATAACAAGAATAACAATAAAATTAACAGTAAACATATAACAAACCCTCAATATACAAGTTCTCATAAACAACATATATAAATATTACATGTCCGAAAAAGAGTAGGAAGAAGTTGTACTTAAGGATAATGATTATAATTTGTGGTGCAGAAGAATTGCTCTAATAAATGTCTTTAACCATAAAAATTTGGAGCCGGCAACTATTTATTTACAATTCTTACATTCACCAGACCAATATTAATTTTAAAGTGGCAAAGACAAAAGCAGAGTACTATTTTCCACCTGAGACAGGAAGCAATCTCTCCGTGTACTTCTGTTGTTCTTACATATTGTTCCTTTCTCAAGGTCTTTGACAAAGTACTTAATCTCTGGAATTAGAAACCAGGACAAAGCCTGATCCTTTCCATGGAGATAGTGGCAATGTTTTGTATAAAGTAAAAGATAAAAATGCCGTTATATAATTATGTTTTGTTTATAACTACATAGTGAGGACTGAACAGAATGCAAATGAGTGTCATATTAAATCTCGTTATGTGGCAAAATACCATACAACCACTTAATAGGAAACACCAAGTCAGTAGAGAAAATACAGTAAAATTAGGAAATAAATAAATAAATTATTAAAAACAAAATACACAAAATGAAAATGTATTTTGTCATGGATATTATTCTTTAACTTTGTATTCAAATCATGACAGAACCATACTAGAGAAACAAATCGGGTATATCAATGTTTTGTTTGCA
Organism: Sander vitreus; assembly: GCF_031162955.1. Lineage (NCBI taxonomy): Eukaryota > Metazoa > Chordata > Actinopteri > Perciformes > Percidae > Sander > Sander vitreus. The sequence goes on from NC_135872.1 coordinate 12,536,237, forward strand.
CTTCTCCTTTTAGTTAAATAATCACTGAAGCACAAACAAAACTGGCCAATCGGACTCAAGCTGAGGTAATGGCAAGAAATACATAACATTTTTACAATCACACAACACAAACTTTTCTCCTCCCTGTTGGTAAAGAATAAAAAATAAAAAAGTAAGTAAAAAATTGTATTCCCTCACCTGTAGACGGGTGTTGAGGAAGTTTCCAAATAGTGGTGGCTGGGTGGGTGCATAAAGGGGCTGAATCGGGGGCTGGAGGGCACAAACACAAGAGGACTGGTAGGCCCACTACCCAGGGACTGGCTGCCATCTGAGGGTGGTCCGTGGGCGTCTAAAGGAGCAGAGTAGTAGCCAGTGGTAAAGTGGCTGTAAAGAGGAGTCGGAGCAGGGGTGGAGGCAGCATAGTCGTATGTCCCTTCCAGGAAGTCCACAGTGGCTACCCCTCCAGACCCCCGACTCTCTTCGTGGTACATGTCACTGGAGAGGGCACGCGGTGGAGGTGAGGGACGTTGTGGGGAGAGGGTCTCCAGTTCTGAGAAGGCTGTGCTGATCCTGGGTCTGAGGACTGGTCCACAAGGCTGCCGGCTCTGTGCCGGGCTCTGTCTGAGCAACATCACAGCACAACAGCACTGATATGCAACATGAATTAGACTTCCTCTCCCATTTGCTGGGAGGAGGAGTGGAGGCGAGTGCTGCTTTCTCTCTGTCTCCCGTGCCTTATTTCCAATAAAAAGTGACAGACAACTGGAAGGGTCCAGTATTCTTCTCTTTTGCTCTATCTGCCTTGATCTTCCGCCCACCAAGCTCCAAAAAAAAAAAAGGCACCAAAAAGACTCCTCCCAACCTCTAGCAGGTTTTTTCTAATACATCTCCATTAATGTGTAGGCTGGTGGAATAAAGAAAGAGGAAGATGGACAGGGAAATAGTGACTCCTAAATAACCTTCCTGTCCTCTCTCTCCCTCACACCACTATTAAGGACTCTCTTTAAACTTCACAATTATCTTACACTGAACAGCTTTCGCTGATGGCAGCTGGTACCCAGAGAAAAAACATCTGTAAACTATCAGTAAGCTGTTTAATTTATCTGACACTCAGCACGCTACCATCGTGACGTACGGTATGACCGGTCTATTTGTCGCCAGATAATTGAATACACCTGAGACTCTGCAATAAATCAAATTACTGTTGAAATGAGAAACATTACGACAATGGTTTAAAACCACGGTGGCTAAAAAAAAAAAAGGCAAAATCTACCATGATACACTACTCACCTCTCATGTGAGAATCATCCTCCTATGTGCTGTGCAACATGGGGACTGTTTTAGTCTTCTCTCTCGCTCTCTGCTTGCCTCTCTCATCTCGCTGACTCTCAGAAATCTAGCTCATTGGACACACTGGAAAAAAACTTTAAAAAAGAGAATAAACAAATTAAAGATGCGGCCAAATCGATAACCAAACCACGGTGTGTTTTAGTGCCAGGTCACCATAACACAGCAAACAGAGCAGGAGGTCAAATCTCATTCCAACAGCCAATAATTACACAATCAATCCAAAATGAGAGAATTGATGGTTATTTTAATCAGATGCTGCATGACTTAAATATTTTAATAAACATTACCAAAATATTGCCAGAAGTAAAAACAAAAAATCATAATTTCCTAGTGCCATTTCATTGAAAGGATGCCATATATTATAGGACCACAATATGGACTAGTTAATCATTACTTTAGGTTAGGTCAAGTCACAGATGAAATAGAAACTATATTTTAAACAAATCAAAGGAACAGGGCAGAGTACTCACGGACTCACGTCACAGATCCTATTAGTCCTTGCATGTTTTGGGAGCAGGCGTCAAGGTAAAAAAACAACCTTGTGAGCTGAAACACTAATAAACTAAATATGTTGGGATTATTTTCTAACATTCATTTACAATGTGTAAAATAAAACCAGTTACAAAAGGAGTTCAATGTAGAAATAACTTAGTGCACACATTTGCAAGAGGTCATTTTCAAATGATCAATTTCAGATCCAATTATACAAACGATGCTGATAAAAATCATCAGATAATTTGGGGCTTGAATTAGAATATACTTATTTACATGTGAAACTGTGAGCTGACACACAGTCAATAACGCAAGAAATTCATGAAGATAAAGATCACAAGCAACAACCTCCCCCACTGAGGACAACCTGAACATTTGGCACTTTATTTTCTCTTCTCTGTGCAACATCTTTCTTGAGTAAACAGCCCAATTTTCAGGACATGTCAGGTCAAGTAGAAAACAAGTAGCCCTGATGATGATACATATTTTTTTTTATCATTTCCCCTGGAATAAAATGAAGACGCTGTTACATTAGAAAACAAAGGGTGACAAATGAAACCAGTACCTAAACGGCTCAAGAAGATAGGTTGCTTCTTTCCGTAATTGACTTTCACATTCACAAAGCATATCAGCAACCTAAATGACGCCATTTCATTTTGCCAACTCATTCTGTAATTGGAATGTACATGTTGGCTGTTTTTCCAGGTCCACCCTGACACTAAGTAGATGAAAGGTCAACAGTTGTAAAACATCAATAAAAAATGTCACACTACTGGTGAACATTTAAGATATCTACTGATGGATTATAATATGTACAAATGCATTTGCTCACAATTTTAGGTGAAATGATTAACGATATTTGGAGGGTATATGCATGTAAATAAAATATTGTTGCTGCACTTGACTGAGATTAAACCATCTGGATGCATATAAGAGATACTAATTGCCAGTCACTAGATAATGTTGATAAAGTCATTATTGCTCATCTCTCATGCTTGCAAAGTACAACAGTGGGAAAGAAGACCAGTCAATGCAATTCTTTATTAAATCAAACCCAGTTATGAAAATTATATAATTTCCCCCAGCAGTACTGAGAGGAATCCAGTTCACATTACCTCTGGAGGTACTGACAATGAGAATTTAGATGACATAACAGCGTGCACAGAGACATCCACTTTTATCTATGAAGATACAGGGGTCTGGGTTGTCATTTTAAAGAAAATAAGCACATGTCATCAGTTATTGTTACACTGCATGAAATAACAGTCTACCATCTTTCAAACTGATCAAAACAGTTATCAAATGAATGTCATGAACTTAAATGTTTCGATGCATGCATATCAATGACACTGAGTGCAACAGTAAATCAACCTGAGCTAAAATAAAAATAACTATAGATTACATTTATCATCACTTTCCTCAACTGCATGCAAAAAAAAGAAAAGTATAAGATTTATAAAGCCCAATTCTTACTCAACTGTTCACAGCCTCTACACTAACCTGTAAACATTATGACTTAATACATTGTGCACAACACATAAGCTATTTGCAATAAAAAAGCAACCCTAATTTGTTACCTCGAAGATAGATTTGTCACTGTAAACATTGTGATGAAATCATTGGGAATCATTAGATCTAAGTGCTAACATTTTAAGGATGACATGATTCAAATATGTTGTGAAAATAGCTAATATATATTTCTGCTACTGTGCATTTCTGTATCAAACATGATGAAGTACTAACTAACAATGAGAACGAAGATACCATTTAACAAACTCATGTAACTTAATGGTCTTATGGTTTAAAGGCAACTCCTTCTTATGGTACTTCTTACTGTAACGTTCTTATGAATCCACATCTTGCCAGTGAGATCCTGGGGTCAGTCCTTCTGTTCTGACTTGGAGCTGTAGAACTGAATGACAGCGTATTTGCCGCTGGTCATCCAGTCTGGATCTTGGGAGCCGAGCTTCTCCCCTTGGCCCGGCTGCAGACCGACCTGAACGTTGGCCTTGAGAGTCCTCAAGCTACACAGTGGTGCAGGTCCAAAACCTCGCAGTGCAGTATTGAAGCCCACTGTATAATCCCAGTCCCTGTCCCCCGTCAGCTTTCTGTAGTTGAGATCACCTTTAAACAGCAGCAGGTCTGCCCCCTGCAGGGTCGCATACAGGTCCGGAGCATCCGTTGCCATGTCACAGAACTCATGGGGCTGTGTCCAGAAACGATGATCATGATAGAACCACACGCCCTCCTTCAGGTGGCTCTTCCACTGGACACCATTCTTTGACATCCACTTGTGATTGGCCGCCATGGTCTGCTGGATGGTCCACTGAAAATCGTTAGCTGTGACATCAGAGACAAACCATGGAATGGATTTGCCGTGAAAGTGGATCTCATGGGCAAGGCCGGAGGAAACCAGGAAATCTGCTAGGACCAGGTCAGTGAATAACTCAAAGCCAGCATTGTCTAGAACAATGTCCACTCTGACTGCAGTAGTTTTCTCTGACTGTCCTGGCCTCTGGGCAGAAATAAGAGTTGACCATACCATGTTGGAATCATTCACCAAGATGAAGGGTTGTAGGCTGTTGAGGGAATCTATTGGACTGGTCTTCTGTGAGTTGTCTTGGCCAGCAGAGATAGACAAATCACACTTGTTCCCCCATAGAGAAACCTAGGAAGAGTCAAATAAAAAAAACTTAAACCTGAACCTATTGTAATGTGTTGACATATGACCCCCGAATATGATTAATGACATAGAAAATGGATGGACAGATTATTTTGTATGACTTTATTCATTCATCACATCCTTTGTCAGTTTTTTTATTGAAAACGGCAGTGGCCAGAAAGGAGGTTGATTAGAGTGGTGAGACTTAAAAAAAACATTAAAATTACAGGCCGTAAATGACACTAAAATGCTCCGCAGAGCAGAGGGGAACTTAAGAGTCAGGTAATAAATAGGCCTATCTATGGGTTTGTCAATACAAGCACGGTTTACATTACATATCACATTTGAACCATCGTTGATATATAAATATTGATTAGTGCAGCTTTTAACTTTACTTTCTTGATTGTCATGTATAGAAGATCCTTACCTGTAGCAGTTTGTTAAAATGCTCCAACAGCTGATTCTTGGAGAGATCCTCCATGTTCTTGTTGACGCCCTCCAAGTATGTACATAAGGCCATCATAGCCTGCTGAGACTCAAAAAAGCTCTGAGTCTTGCCCTCATTAAACACGTCATAGTCACTGATGGGAGGACTGAAATATAAAAGTGCAAATAAATCACGACTAGAGGAGAACTAGAACACAATATACAGTAGAAAAACAAGAAAAGCTGCATGTACTTCTCCTAAGGCTGCAATATTCCAACACTTACCTTTTTTATCATTAAGCGAACATTGTAATTTTGAAGGACGTAATATCCTTGAAGACTTCTTATAATAATGAGAATGATAACACTCAATTTTGCAGTAACAATATACTAAATTATTTTATAACAACTAAGAGTGGAAGCAGAACTGGACAGCTTAAGTTGCCATTGTTTTGCATTCCAATGTGACCAACTATTAAAAAAGACTTGTCCAATGATTTTGCCTTTGCATCTAAACAAATATAGTGACATATCACATATGTCAATACATATCGCAGGGCAGCAATAGTTCCTGTTAAAAGATGAAAATACTTCTCACTTGAGCCACAGGGCCTCCTGTACCCTGCGGTACATGTAGCACTCCACATAAAGCCAAGGAGACTTGAACCAGCTGACGGACTCCTCGTCTCCTTGCAATTTCTGTTGTTTCTGCAGGTACTGGTTCCAGTACTCTGTGTCTTGCAGAGTGTCTGTTAGTGCTAGTACTGGCTTATCAGTTTGCAGCTCATTCCTCATCTTAGACAGCAGAGCTATTGTTTGCTTCTCTGCCTGAATACCCTCCTGCATGAAAACAAAGAGGAAACACGCAGGACCGAATTCAAGTTTTCAAATGGGCCTCATAATTCCGGATGTAGTTAAAGAAAACATCTCTCATTCAAATGATTAACAATTCTTACCTCTCCATATTCTTCAAAAAACTTGTTTTTGTTGCGATGTATTGTGTCTATAACTTTAGTCAGGATGGTCGGCAATCTGTCTCTCACGGTCAAATAGGCAAATGACCTGTAGATAAACGATAGGTTAGCCATTGATGTTACACCGACACTTCTTGATACTATAGCAAGTGTAGCTATGCACTAGTAAGCTAATTAACCTAGCAAGATGCAAAGTTAACGTTAGCCATACTTTTCAGACATTTCGACTGCAGAAATGATACTTGCTGGTATAACGAACCGTGAACAAATAATTAAGTTTACCAAGTCAGCGTTATATGTTACATGTGTACAACCTGCTGTGTAACGTTACACTTAGCTGGTTATTACCAACTTAATGAATTTCTGTTAACAAGCTAACGCTACTGCTGGTTTGAACACGACAGTCCTAACTTAGCCGTTTTAATACAGCAGTGCAATTAGCCAAATTATTTAACATGGTGACAAAGGTGTTAGATCAGCTGTCAACATACCCAACCACCTTAGCAGACAATGAAGGAGGAACTCCGTGCACAGTTTGATCAGTCGCCATCATTTTAGCAGTGGGAGACGGTTCAAATTCAAACTTTATTGATACAATTTCCAGGACAGGAACAATGTTTAGGGGTCTGCTTAAGGCATAGACAGTTAAGGCTTGAACGCGACGTTACGTGGCAAAGCAGTTTGTATTAAGCTTGCCATCCTCTTTTTCTGGTAACAAATATTTAATATTTAAATAATTTTGACTTTGATAAACATATTTAATATTTAAATATTTGCTTCCTGGTTCGTTCGTTGTTTTATTTATAATAATAATATTGCAATATTGCAGCCTTAGGAGAAGTACATGCAGCTTTTATTGTTTATCTACTGTATATATTTGATAAACAAATATTTAAATATTTGTTTCCTGGTTCGTTGTAGACTTGGGTTTTATTTAGGATACGATGCTACCATCTAGCGGTTAATCTGTAAACTGCAAATTTGGCAAGTTGTGTGTCCTATGATTATCAATCAATCAATCAATCAATCAATCACTCAATCAAATTGTATGTTTATTTGTCACATCATGTGACAGATAGCCTACAATTTACATGTTGCTGCATGGTGCCTTGTTTAATTTAATCAAACTCGCTTTCTGTGCCACACATCAGCTTTCAGTGTTAAAGACTTCAAAATGAGTCTTTTTAGGGCTGGACCAAAGAGCGGTACCCGCTGCCGCATTGCGCATGGGAGTCAGTTGTTGCGGCAGCACCCCGAGCATCCCTAGTTGTCCACAGCAACGGTTGTCATGGAGACTTTGATTCGCTCTATCAGGAAAAAGTGCAGCCCCCCCATCCCACGGCTTTTTGGCGGGAAAAGAAGGAGGGGGTAGAGTAACTAGGCATTACAGTGTGTCTCTGCCGAAGACTCTGATTTAATAGGCTATTGGACTAATATATAATAATTTATATAATTGAATGTAGGCTATGGACTATAGTGTGCACAGTAGGCTATGGTAAAGACATTTGTGAGTAAAATAAATAGCCTAGGCCTATGTTGTATATCTTAATAATCTATCTATCTAAAAACTATATCTGTTTTGAAGAACGTTTTTTGTTGCAGTCAGTCAGTTTCCACTCCAATATAAAGTCCTAAAAGAAAAGGATAAAACACATTGGCGCTAAGTAGGCCTAGCCCACATTGATCCTCCCTTATATTAGATAATGCAACAAAGTAATCACATGAGGTTTACGGTCCATTTGAGAGTTTGGAAACGGGAGGGTCTCTCCATTCTTGGTTCTCTATTTGAAGAACATGACCAATTGATTAGCTGCCTGCACCCACGATTAGTAGCCTAGGCTGGGAAAATACGCGTAGCAATTCATGTTGGCGGTGTTTTTTTCACTCTCAGATCAGCCCCGGTCACTATGGGAACAAGGCGGGCCGTTGTCAGGATGTGGGGTCCTTGGGAGTGGGAGTCCAGCTGCGTCCACCTCCGGTGTTCATCCACCGCCGGCCTCCCATCCCCCCGCCGGGCCCCAGCCTGGCCGGATCTGTTTTTCTAAACCGAGAGAGGAGTGACTCACCACTCCGGTTTCAAAACAGGCCATGAACGTGGGGGTGGGGAGGGCGGCAGCTAACGTTAAAGGTCCTGTTTAAACAGGTGTTTCAGCTCACTACACAGTCGTCTCATGCAACAGTGGAGTAGGCTAGGCTATTTATTTTGAGCAACTAAGTTAGCCTATGTGTAAATTCTGTCCTGACGTTAGGATTGGCCAAATCTAATGCAATTCTTGCTATGCCTTTTTATGCTTTAAACAATTACATGCAGACTGTGTTGTATTTTTTGAATATGCATTAGGCAGGAAAAATTTACAATTTAGTGGAAATCAGTGGCAGGGCAGTCATTTGAAAGGATTAGGGCGTAAGAAAGCCATATGAACAGAGGCAGACAGGATTTCCTCATTTATCCTAAATCCTAATGGTATAGAGCATTATTATAAAAATCTATTGATTATAATTGATCTTGATAAAAAACAATGAGCCAGCGTGGTAACAGTTTGTCTTCTTTCAATAAACCCCTGCTGTAGGCCATTCAGCAAAGTGAACATTTTGTACCCCACTGGCCTATATTTTGTTTAGCTTATTCGTTTCAGTAAAATTGTGCAGGATCAGATCTAGGTCTGTTGTTTGTTGACAGGACAGAGACTTTAAGGTTCTAAGACCCTGTTTACACGTCTCATGTCTTCGGTTCCCTTAAAAACTCTCCACCTATTCTCTGCCTGTCGAGCAAGCCTTTTCAGAGAGCTACAATGTGCTTAGTCTGGTCATCCTGTGGACTCCCTGTCCAAAGGCTGAAATGCAACTCTGTAATGACAGTTCTGGGAAAGAAAAATGGTGTTTACACAGGGGCAACATCTGATGACAAAAAATTGATGTGACTCCAAAGTCCATTTGTGCAAAAGGTCCTCATACACTTCCTGTGCCAGGCAATGTGTGGTTTGTTTCAAATCTATTTCCAAGACCTCCACTGCATACTACCTCTTCTGGCACTTCTTTCTATTCAAAGAAAAAAGTTTGAGTTGCTCAATTTACAGGCTTTTTATGGCAGGCAACCCTTTGTTGGATCGCAAAATGACTGTAGCGTTTACAACAAGCAGATGTAATTACTCTTTTCAAAATCAAAAGCAACGACTCACAAAAATTGGTTTGGTTTTTTCAAGTGCTGTTGTGCTGCTCTAACATCAGCTTTTGAGAAAATTTATTTTTTCCGATGTAGATATCGGCATGGGTTTATAAATTTCTCTGCCATTATTTGCACTCTTACACAGGTGCTTGGAAACTTCACTTACTTCACAAATTAAAGAAAGAAAACAGTTAAGGGCTGGCCAGACAACAGATAATCTGACATCAAAACATAATAATCTTGTTACAGTGACACGTATAAACTACAAACTAGTATTTACTAGTGGTCCACTGTCGAACGAAGGTTGAACCTGTAGCTATTCAATATCCTGTATACAGTTAATGAGAGTTTTATGGGCATCACATCCTGGTTCCCCAAGTGGGCCTATTGTAAAATAAAAGCCTTGTCAAGGGTGAATCCAGTTCCACCAAAAAACAGAATAAATATGAGCTTGATCAATTATCCTTTAAAATCTTAAGTTTATATAAAGCACTTCACAACTGCATATATAAACCTTGTTTTATTGCCTTACTGTAGTTTTCACATTACATTTGAGAACAAAACATCAGAGAATAAAATAATTAAACAACGTTACTTATCAGAAGAAAAAGTTCACAGCCAAATTTACTGTAAGCTTGTTGAAATGTTATTAGAGATATTATACATTTGTATCAATATAATCATAATTCTTGTGTCTGTTAGCCTACTCATTAGTTATGTATTCAAAAGGGGAAATGTCACATATGGTCAAATAGCCTAGATTTTAATATTTGAATATCTTAATATTCGTGTTATGAAGGCTACATCCTTGCTTTTATGTTGGCATTATATCCACTGAATATATTTAAAAAATAATATGCATCACGTTGAATAATTGTAGGTTAGTTCCTTTTAACTTGTTGAAAACCTGGTATCGGCTTAGCTTCAACCGAAAATGCAGATGCAAATGTGGGAAAAGCTATGCTATTTCGTTATTTCAGTGTGTCAACATGATACACTCACAGCCACACTTCGGTTTCAGGTTTAACGTGTCGTTAACGGCGGATGCAGAGCGATTAACTACCATACGGCGAGTCAGCGTAGCTGTTAATGTTCAAACTCACCGGCTGTCAAAAAAGCTGGATAGAGGGGGTTGATCTCGCGGCGGTTACAGTGCGGGAAATTAACGTTAACTCAACCGCCCCTTGCTCAACGGATTTTACAACGGCTGTTTTTTGGCTGCTTTTTACCCACAGTCATGTGATTGTAACGTAAAACCCCTAACCGGAAAACAACGACGGACGACCCTCTCCGCCGCCGACAACGAATGCTGCGTTTGCAAGGAACAGTACAAGCTGCTGCGAGCCCAGAGAGGACGAACGAGTCCCCGGTAACAAACAAACAACGGCGACACGGCAAACTCCACGGATTTAAACGGCTTGCAGGTACGTTGTTTGTAGCTACATACTTAAGTAATTCGTTTACTGGTGGCGTTACGTTATATAGTTACTCGTGTACGCTTCGTCTAACTGCAATTGTCACGGGGAAGTTAAAAGAAACGTATTCGTGACCAACCCCATCCCCCTTGCGTCTCTCGCGCTTTCCCTGTGTGTGTGTGTGTGTGTGTGTGTGTGTGTGTGTGTGTGTGTGTGTGTGTGTGTGTGTGTGTGTGTGCGCGCGCGCGTGCGTTTTCTCGCGCTAGCAATAGCAACCGAGAGAGACCAGAGGCAGGAGTCAGTCTAGGCTTGCTCGTTTTGTATGCTCTCTGTTATGCTTTATGTGCTCTAGCTTGCTTTTCTATTCGCATCATTTAACTGTTTTATTCCGCTAACGTATTTACCTTCCTCGCGTTCTTTCCTCATAAGCAGTTTTAACGGTGTTTTCAGAATAACACACAATCTCAGTACGGAAGTAACTGTTCCACGTGTCTACATCACATCAAGGGCGGTGCTTTATTGTTGCAAACAAGTTGGTATTGATCTAGTTTTATACAGTCTATGGTATTGATTTACACATGGTCCTGTGGCTAACCTAATGGATCATGTGCATACAAGTTGAATTCGCATGATCAATTGTTCAATCGGGCACATATACTTTAGATCTGTGGGAGCCACCAAAAATGCTCGTGTGTTCTGACACTACCAAACTAAAGCCTTTTAGGGGAAATACCATAAAAGACAGTAGTAACATTGAAAATAAACTTTATTTATATAGCACTTTTCTTAATGTTATAAAGTGCTTTACAAAAGAAAAACAGACGAGGCAGATTAAATGAGAATACAGCCAAAGGACCTGAGCACGGAGGAAGTAAAGGCATTAAAATGAATAAGATCAAATACAAATGAATAAAAACAGTATGAATAAAACATCAAACAGTAACTGTGCAATGCCATCCCAAACGATTGGAAAACAATACTGACTTTACAGGGAAGAGACAGATAGCCTACAAAAGCTTTAACAAGAAATGCAGTAAAGTTGATATGGTTATGGAAAGTGCCAACATCTTTGCACCCTGACCTATCTGATGAAATGCATATGTGCAGGGGGCTTTTTCAGTGTTTTTGTAACCAGCAGGGGATATGCAGTTATATGTTTCTGATTATCTGAGGTAAATTGGCTGAGGTATCCATCATCTTCCCAGTCTTCGTAGCTTCATACCTTAGGCTGTGTAGTGTGGAGAAAGTGTTTGGAGATTCATGAAGGGGGTAGAACCAGTTCTGCTTCAGGAATGTGTGTCGACACCCATAACCCTGATCATGTGATGGCCTGAAGCCCTTGTAGTCTCCCAGTGACCTTTTAGGGTCAACTACACCCATCTTATTGGTCAGCAGAAAACACATAGCTCTGAAATGTCCCTTTAAGATTGAGTTTGGACGGCTTGGGCTCTATCTGAACCAAGTCAATGCAAAAGGATGTTTCCCCAAAGAGAAAAAGACGAGCTGTAGTGAAAATAAGCTACGTTATCTACTTGTTATCAGTGTCTCACTGATATTTAGGGGCCAGAACCCTCTGTAGCTCAATTTTTTAAGAACCAAAGTGGATCTCTATTAAAGCAGGGTGAACATTAGAGGGTATTTAGTAGGAACCGATTTGAACACAGTGGTTGTCATTGATTAAAAAAATCTGTTGTTCAGAGTTTATTTAGACACATTAATTACATTAATATTTTGCATCTCTGATGTCCTGGTAGAAATTTGAATCAAAAAATGACTTGTTTTTGCTCTTATGTACCATTGCAAAACATTTGCAAATACCCACTTGTACAATGAACAAATACAATGGAGATGTTTTTGTTTTGCTGAGCAACATTATTAATTGGCATAATTTTCTGACATTAGTGCTAGATTTATTGTGTCCAGTTTTACAAAATGATTCTTCACTGTTGTGTTAAAAGCTGGCCTTTACAAGGCTGTTAGATCTCCCTGTCAGCCTGAGTCCTGACACTTTGTGGTCACAATAAACTCTGGTCTCCTTCCAGACAGGAAACTCATTGCTGCATGTGTGTGCGTGTGTGCCTTTGTGCAGGTTGAAGAATGGAGTTGGCCAACCATGGTCTTATCCTGCTGCAGCAGCTTAACGCTCAGAGGGAGTTTGGCTTCCTGTGCGACTGCACTGTGGCCATAGGAGATGTCTTCTTCAAAGCCCACAAAGCTGTCCTTGCTGCCTTCTCCAACTACTTCAGAATGCTCTTCATTCATCAGGACAGGTACAGGAACAATGTAGCCTATTACTAGTGACTACCTATGACTAGCTCAATACCAAGCTAAGATACTTTTTGTTGTCATATCTGAGAATTTACTGAACACCAAATTCCGCTTCCAAAACCTACAGATAGATAGATAGATAGATAGATAGATAGATAGATAGATAGATAGATAGACTTGTTGTCAAGCACTGGACTGTATCTAAATCTTTTTAGTTTGATGACCAGCAACTAATGTCATTGTTTGATCAATGGAATGGATTGAGGTGACAAATTGGAGGATCTGTAAGGGCATTACGATCAAAACATGGTATCTGTTGTGATTGGTTTAAAGTAATGCAAACAAGCTTTTTCCCCTATCCTATAATAGTAGCCAGACCATACTCCAGCTCTGACACAGCACTTTGGAGATAGGTCTGGCAATGCAAGACTAGTGCATCCATGATAATGTGTTATGGCGAGGTTCCCTCACTGAAGGACATACAGACCAAAACAGATTTATTTACATGCAAGTTTTTTTCAAAACTTTGGACATCGTATGTAAGTTAACTGTAATGTCTTTGTGTTTCAGTGACTGTGTGCGCCTGAAGGCTGCTGACATACAGCCAGATATTTTCAGCTACCTACTCAACCTGATGTACACGGGCAAGCTTGCACCCCAGTTAATAGACCCTGCACGGCTGGAGCAGGGGGTTAGATTCCTGCATGCCTATCCACTCTTGCAGGAGGCCAGCCAGTCTGTGTATTCACACCCTGAGCAGCACAGCATCAACCTTTCCACTTCCCTCTACGGCATCCAGATCTCTGACCAACAGGTAGGGCTGTCAGCTAGATTGTCCACTCGACGGCAGCTCTCCTCACCTTTTGACATGGAGCAGCCAAGCTCAGAGGGGAAGTATCCGTCCACGGCAGCTGTCGCAGCTTCATACGCAAATTCCTTACTATCCAAGCTAACTTCCTCACCCCCAGACATGGAGGCCTCAACCAGCGGCACGAAGCCTACAGTTGAGGAGGGTGGAATGGACTTGCTAAGTGCAGATGGTTCCTCAGCCAGTGCCATCCTCCATGTAAAACCCAGCATCATGAAGAGGAATTCCTCCTTTAGGAAGCATTACTCCTGTCATTTGTGCAGGAGTCGATTCACCCAGAGAAGCCTGCTGAGAGAGCATCTCCTCCAACACACCCATGCTCTACAGCAGGCGCCAGCTGAGCCCAGCAATGCACTCTCACCTGTCATGACTAGAGAACATAGGATGCTAGAGTTAGAGGGGGTCCTGAAGGGATTCAAGGCAGGGTCAAGTGCCTTGGCTGCCACTACAGCAGTAGAGATAATCAGTGACAGTGAGCAAACACCTGTTTCAGGTACCAATTCGGACTCTCCCCGAGCAGAGGTGTCCACATCC